>NC_056749.1:568372293-568509793 GCF_019279795.1 Protopterus annectens
TGAGTACATGTGTGATGTTGCTGATCCTGGCACCAGACAGACTGTGACCTTCTCCTTATCCATCCTGGTGACTGGCACATCAGTGTGTCTCACGATAGTCACCTATGGCTAGTACATTTGGTTTTGTGTTACGCCTTAATGACTTACTTGGTGAGACACTGGCATTTGTGTTTTATATGTGTACTGGGTTTACCTGCAAGTGAATTACGTGTGGTGTGCTTGTGTTTGGGAGGTCTCTGTGCTTTGGATAGGTTTTTAGAGAAGACCTCTGCATATGTGGGGTTATGTTTTGATTGTGTGGTAGGTGAGGGTGGTGAGATGTGAGAGCTGACAACCTGCTTAGAGTCAGGTATACTGACTGGTGAGTGAGGGAGCTTTGATTCTATGTTTTTATGTATATCCGCCTCTCACATGTTGAGTTGGAGTATCATAAAAGAAGTGGGTTGTCAGTGTACATGAGGCAATTGCTACATTGCCTCAGGGTACTTAATTTCACCAGGTATACAAGAGAAATGGTGGGGTATTGTATTTCCATAATGCTACATAAAAGGCATGGTCGGTAACAAAGATTGACCAGAAATGACCAGATGGGGATCCTGTGAGAGGGTAGTCCACTAGTATAGATGAAAAAACTCTAGGGGGAGGCGTAGCTTAGAAGCTATACTGATCTGTAGAACGATAGTGAAGCACAACCATAATGATGTCCCACTGGAGATCAGGCCACAGCTAAGGGAAAATGTAATGCTCCTATAGCCACTGAAAGTACTAGCAACTGCATGATGGTGCATGGTAGTGTGCATCGCACAAATGCGTGGCTTTTAAAATAAATGAAAAAAATCTTACTGGTGGGCAAAATATTCAATCAAAAGCTCAAAATAGAGCCCTAGACCAACGAGCTTCAACGGATGGGTCTCTAGCCACACACCTCCTGTCACAAGGGTGCAGAGGGCCCTCTCCATAAAAAGTTTGCTGGGGATTAGTGCTCAATTCAAATACAAGCAGAACTAGACAAAGCAGGCTCTTTGGTTAATCTATACTGCACAGTACAAGTGCCCAGAACACAAGTTAACTGCAGAGGGTGAAAAACACTAAAAACTACAGTAAGAATGCAGAAATAATCAGCGAAAGCAGTCATAACAATTAGCAAGTGCAGAAATACAAGTAAAAATGGTGTTTTCTTTAGTTGTAAGCCTCGGATGGCTCAGATGCAGATAGCAGAATACTGGCTGGTCAAGAAGACTTCACCAAAAGCATACACACTAATGATCCACAGCCAGCACAGACAATAGTTTTAGCAGAAAAAGATAACCTATTTCAATAAAAAAGCTTATAGAATTACTCAGATCCTTGAAAAAAAACTGTATTTTATAAATGCAGTCACAAAATCATCAGCAGCAAGTCAGACGTGTAATAGTTAAGAGTTTACATGTCTGTCAAAGGTCATCAGTGTGGTCAGGGACATTTTTGAATGTCTTTTTCTTTCCATGCCTGCCTAACCTCAGCCTACCAATGAGCTGATCAACACGTCCATTCTGTATAGGTCAGACTTGGTTGTTTAAGGAAGGAGGCTGCCATCCACTCTGTAAGTTAGCCCTGAATCTGTTGCTCCATGCACTAACCTAACATTCATGCGATTCCCACAATGGAATCCCAATGGTGTATGTGCTTCTGTACCTGGCTTAAATAAATGCTCTATGTGAATATGCAGCTTGGTGAGCAAGAACATCTCTGCCTGTACAGCTAAATGCTATAACATCCGTTTCTACTGGGATTCAAACATGCAGTGGGTCAGGCTGCTTCCAGACTGAGTGTACCATCATCAGACAATCACTGCCACTCTCCACATGCAATTCTTCCTTCAAGAGGATCACAAGCAGTTCTCACACTGGTCGATTATCACCTGTGGCTTTATCCCTTTGCAGCAAATGGTTTTGCCTTGTCCCAAGCATTGCTGGGCTAAGATAATTTGGCATCCTAAGCAAAAAGGCTGCATGATCCACCCCCACATCCCCCAGTGCTGCAAAACCATTCTGGCTGACTCACAACATCCAGATTACCTATTTTTCTTTCTTTTTTTTCTCACAGTTTATCTAACTCTATTTCCCCTGCATTTATTCATTCATTCAACATGTTTTATATAAGGAAAACTGTACTCCAATAACTGCAGAGGAAACAACTGCATTAAGCCATGTGGGATTCTAGAAGTTCTGAGGCACAATTTACAGACTTTTAAACAATCTTTTCATCCAAACATTGTCTGAACAAAAAACACGATCCAAGAAAGAACTTTAATCTTACTCTGCAGCTTTGCTTTTTTTCCTGCACTCCTTCAGCACATCCTAAATGACCAATACTACACTGGAATAAGCGCAGTGGAAATAATTGTATTACGCCCCCAGGGTGGTCTGGGGGTTGCTAGGCCTCAAAACACCATGAGGTTTCTAGATGGTCTGAGATACATTTTAGAGTTTTCTTACTAACCACTCTATGCAATGATGGCCTGAATGAAAACCATGGTTAAAGAATCCTACTCTTCAACTTTGCTTTTTGCTGTATCCTTTGAACATACCATAAGTGACCAAGACTATCCTGTAATAATGAATTAAGCTGTGAGCTTCTAAGCACCTAGAACACATGGGGTTATAGTTGCTATGAATTGTATTTTACAGCTATTTTCCAACCTCTTGACCAATGATGGCGTAAACAGAAATCATACATCTGAAGAAGAAATTCAATCTTACTTTTTATTTGAAGGAAGAAATACATCATCTCAGTGTTAATGCTTAAAGCTGACCACACACCAGTTCACAATAAACTGAGAAGACATATGCTTGTGAGGATACATATATCATGTGTACAGGCACAGTACCTGCACAACCTACCCCCCCCCCCCTCAAAATAGGTTGTCACTTTCTGTGTATCGACCCCTGGAGTTAAATTGTGATAAAAATTAAGGCACACATGCCCAGAGTCATATTTCTAATTGCTGCTTCCATATTTATATACAGTATACCTCCTCACCCCTACCCCCAAAAATAGCCAATTCTTTTGTATCTTTCTGATATCAGACAGACAAAACTAAAAAAAAAAAAATAATAAAGCATAACATATTTGCTGTCAGATACATACAAACATCATGCTTATTTACTCTCCCCTAAAAGATAGCTACCTGTATATGTATCAGATGTTTAGTTGCGAGGAAAATTAAAAATAATAATTACAATAATGTTTCCAACTTGTTACTTCTACTGATGGTTCAATGCTCCTGTGCTGGAAAAACATGTCATTAGGCTGTAAAAACTTGTTAGGGGTTAGTACAATGGTTAAGATGTTCACCTCACTGCCACAAGGTACAAGATTGGATCCTCACCTTTGAGGGAAACTGGCTAGGCTTACAATGGCCCACAAGGGCAGCTAGCCACGTATCTACCTAAGATCAAGCTAGAGTGACACTCAATACATCCCTCTAAAGTTTGACAGGAAGAAATAATGACCACTTTATCCCCAGCCCAACACACGATTCGGGGACCTCTGAGGTTTGAGATGAATGTTGAAGAAATAAGGACACTGTCCCCAGCCTCCCCCCACAAGTACAGCTATGAGCAGGGCTGGTTTTAGACTAGGTGGGGTTCAGGGCAGAGGGGATTGCCAAGCCCATATCAAAATACACTTATATAGCCTTGTTGTGTGGGGAACACCAGGCCCAATGTTACTGAAGGTCTGTGTAATTTGTGATGCTTTAAGTGACATCCCTCCTCTTAGCCAGTAATAAAGGAGCCTCAGTCCTCACCACTGACACTGGTGAGGAATGTTCACTTGGAAAAGAAATAGATATACACAGTATTTCCAGATGCAGCTCTCTGCATCAAGCAGTATTTCCCTTAACAGCACACAGGGAACACATTCCTGTCCTGGGGCTGGGTTTCCCCCTCTCTCACCAGACCCCAAATCAGACTCCAACCTGACCATAGCTGTAGAGTTGAGTCCTCAGCAGAGTGTTCCAATCCAAGCCCACCAGTATCCTCACTGTGAAACTAGCACTCTGTGTCCCTGTGCAAAGTAGCTGACACAGACACTCTGAGATTTGATTTTCACACACACACACACACACACACACACACACACACACACAAACACACACAAACACACACAAACACACACAAACACACACACACACACACACACACACACACACCTACCTGAGAAAGGCTGGCAGAGATTACCAGCTACACCAGAACACTCCAAAGTCAGTTACTCTAAGGCATTTACCAGGGTAACCAATTATACCAAGTAAAATTAATACTAATACAGACGGCAGTGTTTGGCCAATGCAACAAGGCTTTCAGGAGCAGCCACAATGTCAACAAATAAATATAAGTACTCTCAAAGGTTAAAATATTCTCTAAAAGACCAGCCACAATGAAAAGTTTAAATATATGTAATAATAATTAATAAAAGAACATGAAAATGCAAAATATCTATTTACAATAAACACCAGAGTTTCAATCACAGGAAATATTAAAAACAACACGGATGGAAAGGTTCACACAGATACAAAAAAAAATACTTAATCTCACTATATTTTCTTGACTGATGTAAAGAATTACAGTCCCCTAGTTCACTTACTAGAGCAATGCCAGGTGAACTAGGTAATTGTTCCTTCAAGCTGGGTTTCACAGACAGACTGCCCTGAGACTTCTGTCTCATCTTGTATTAAAACATCATTTCAGTGTTGGATTATAGGTGCGGCAATGGTGCAGCAGTTAGTGTTGTCACCTCACAGCAAGATGTTCTCCAGTTCAATACTCTGCTGGACCGCCTTTTGTTTGGAGTCTGCATGTCCACCCCGCGGTCGAGTGATGTTTAAAGACATGCAGGTAGATGCACATGTGAATGGATGTGCCTCCTTTGAAGGTTGGGCATTGGGCTAGCAATTCGGCACCATTAAAAATCCACTGCCAATCATGAGCGGACCGGAGTTCCGCTGTGGAGACCCCTAACTGGGAACAGCCGAAAGACATTACTTTTTCAGTGTTGATTATAGAATGACATCACATTCATCTGGTAATCTGACTCTGGTTCCCACACTACCCCCTTTACTAGAAACTGAAACAGAATCTAGCACATATGTGTCATAATGCACGCACACAGCTTTGCTAATATGTATTATAGCATCTATAAGCTATAAAACCATTTAAGAAATTTCCATCCTTCCAGGTTAGCAATTAGTTCAACCCTAAGGACAGTACAGTAGGATTCCTAGTCCTTATTTTTACAAACATTTTGTCTCTGGCTGCAATCACAACTGTAAGATACAACCTTTATGGCCTAAACCAGGTAATTTAATTTCAGACTATTTTTCAAAGTTAGCTGGACTGAGATTAACCTCGTGTCTTCCAGTATCCTCTGTTACAATAAATTCATTTCAACAGTTACAATACAGTCTGACATGGAGGTGTATTTCTTTTCTGCCTAGCAGTACCCACAGTTGGTACATTTTTAACCCAAGCAGCTTTACAAACACATTTTCAACACAAGCACATGTACAAATCAGTTTGATATAAAAATTACATATAATTCTTTACAAAACTCCAGCTAGCCATGCTGGCATATGTTACACATCCATTGCCTACTTTTCCTGGCATAGCTGGCAATATCACATCATCACAGTTTCATCCTTTATTTTTTGAGAGATGACTGTTAAGCTAAGCATGTGACAACAGGGTCAGTTACCTTCATCAAAACACCCCCCATCAAGCAACTACAGCTACCTCAATGTACAATTCAGACATCTGATTGTGATTAAAGAGGATGACAATGTAATGTATTTCACATTTGTTTCACTCAAACAGTTGTCATATATTAAAATTTTGCCAACTGCTTCACATAATCACATTAGTCCGGCAAAACCAAAATACTAAGCAAGCAAACACAGGCAGCTAGTCATTTTATTCCACAGAAGACAGCAACAGCAATTATATCTACTCTACATATCAGGTGTCCAGTCAAATTGTTCACCTTACGTCTCAAAAATGCACACTAGTCCTGCGAAACCAGATAGTGAGTTATCTTCATCCAGCCAACTCCAACCCTCACCCAAGCAGTTATAGCCATGACTATGATGACTATATAACATTATTTCACCTTCACAGTTCACAGAAACAAGTTGCCAATCCAAGTTGCTCTACACAAATCACAATGCAGAGAAATAGTGCCAAAAATATCTGGTTGACTGCTGACAGCATTACTGGAAAAATAGCATCATCACTTATCTCACTGACGCCACCCCATTCCAATCCTCTCTTTCCAGAATTCTACAGAATGCCCCTGATTCTGTCAAAGTTTTGAACTTTGTAACTCATATTTTTTTCTAGTAAATCTCTGACCATTACAATCAGTCAGTAAAGCCAAGCATCAGAGATTCATACTGGTGCTGCGGTAGCGTTGTCGCCTCACAGTTAGACGTTGCCCATTCGATTCTCAGTTAGAACGTCTTCTGTGTGGCGACATGCGTGAATGGGTGTTCCTTCGTTGAAGGTTGTGCATTAGGCCCGGCAAGCCAGCGCATACAAATCTACTGCCAATCATTAGCGGACCGGAGTTCTGCTGTGGCGACCCCTAACCAGGAAAAGCCGAAAGACACAAACAAACAAACTGATTGTTGTAAAAAAAATACATACATACATAAATTCTTTCAGGCAGATTTTTGTCAAAGTTTAAATATTGTAAGGTTGTTATGACCATGACCTCCCAACATTTAAGTGTGACATGACTTGAATGTCAAGTCAACTGGATGACCACCCCTTGGAGCACCCCATGTGTTCCACCTACACATTGTCTTTTAGTAAGGGCACTTTATTTTTTTAAAGAAATATTTATCTAAAAAATAAATAGGAAAGAGTGGCCCTATAACTATGGCACCCTAGGCGGCCACCTAGTTTGGTTATGCATAGGGCTGGCCCTAGATCTGAGGTGCAGTGGTCTCTTGGGTTAATTCATTAAATATGGGGTACAGGAGGCAAAGACTTACAGATGCGGTGTGAGTGGGGGGAGGCTTGCCATTCACAAGAAAAACAGGCTGCCCGAAAAAGCAAGTTGAATACTCTTTCAACTGATGTACATTTCTAGGAACCAACCATTAAAGAATTGAAATGGAGTCAAAATCAACTGAAATCAAATTCATTTTACTATTTATTTCTTGTTAGGCAACTCTCTAAATCCATTTACCATGCATAATAGTAACTTTCTGAACCCAATTAACCCCACAACAAAGTAACATAATGCCTTCTCTGAAAATAACTGCAGCTTTATAGTACAATATATGTAACATCCTTATGTTATGTTCATAGTTTTCACCCTTCATGGTGTTTATGCGACCTGGTATTTGCGATGATAATATTTCAACAGTAAATATTACACTTTTCAGTTTATGTTCATTGACCCTGAGACTGGTTGGGACAGAACAAGAATGTTTATAAATAATGACTTCATGGTGTATTTTTCCTGTTTATTTTCTTTCTTTTTTTTAATCCAAAAGAAAGAAACAGAAAAAAACAACTAACTTCCCAAAGAGCATGAAAGGGAAATAATAAAAGAAAATCCTGAAACAAACAAAAACAAAAAAAAATCATGAAAATAAATGGAAACCAGTACATCTAAGGAATATACAAGACAAGACAGTCTACACTGGCTTAGCCACTTGGGAATCACTTTCTAGAATATCTTCAGTTGCTAATGTGGGGTTTCAAACAAGTCAGTGACAAACCACTTTGAAGTGTGCTCTGACAAGCAGGTTAAAAGATGGGCAGAGGGTTGGGCCTAGCTACCAAAAGGGGTTGAAGACATTGATTTATGGGCCTTTTGTCTGAATTCCATTCTCAAATTAAATAGACTCTTCAAAGTAGATCTTGAAATTTTCATTTCTCCATGCTCTCCATAGAGAGGGCTTTTATCCAGTAAATCACCCTTACACAGTCAGCTTTGAGGTCGATGCCTCACAGAAAAAGAAGAATTTCCCTGTTGCAACTAGTGTACAAGTCAAGAATTTCTGCAATACTGTATGGCTTTTTTACACAGGTAGAAAACTCCTAGCAAAATAAAATTGAAGCTATTTCAGCAAAATGTACAAAAGAATCCTGCACACGACCAGCAGAACTGAATGTAACTATTTGTATCCTCCATCATGACATCATGAACAATGACACCGCTTAATGAAGGACAGTCTTGATGGAATTCAGAAGTCCCATTTGTAGGCAGTGCCAACATTTTTTTTACCTGAGAGAAGACAACAGTATCCATTGTGCAACTTAAAGTCAACAATGCTATCAACAGAAGGAATGTCTATACAATAAATGATATTATGATTAAATTCCAGCAACCTGGATAATCCAAAGGGATCCAGTTTCCATTATATCTGAAGAAAGTGATGCACAGCCAGATGGACTCAGAGAGAAGGACTTTGTGATATAATGTGGGGTGCAACTAGATGCCTCTATAATTTACACATTCAATGCATCACCCAACATACCACCAAAGGGCAAGTTCAGTTTTTATCAAAATGTCCCTTTAGTGAGCAGCAACTGTCTTCCTTCTTTTCATGAAATGTTAAGTGAAATTTGCATTTTTCTTAAGTGAAATTTAGTAATTTTACTATCCAACATTTTACAAGATGATGAATGTTGTGCAATGAAAAGAACTCGACAACTGTGAAAATGCTCTTTTATATCATGGCTTACTTTGACAGACATCACACTTGCTACATGCAAAATGAAGCAAAAAATAAATATGGTCAATGAAGGCGCAGAACTGTAAAACCACGGACTTGAGCAAACTGTTGCAATGTTATCTGCATAGCATAAAGCACATCTTTCAGTAGAACTTTGCACATTATGAGCACAGACATCGTATAGGCTTTTAACAGCTACAGCCTCTAAACAACACAGCTCTCAAGACTCAGTTCATGGCAAGGGTTTCGTTAGAAAATCAAGCCGATGATCATTTCAACAATTCCTTTTCCCAGATCACAGAGGCTCAAACACACTAAAGAGATTGTGGTCAGAACATTGGCTCAGTGGTAATGGTTTTCTGTGATGTGAAAGCTGGAATGTAGTCATGATAACTGGTCACTGTGCAGAGTCTGTATGTTGCTTTGTGTCCACGTGGATTTTCTTCAGTACTCCAGTTTCTTTCCATCACCAAAACACACGCTTCTTAAAATGGCAATTTAAATGATGACATTTCTATCTTACCCTATTTTGCTTCTTGCTGGATACTGTCTGCATATTCACACTGCACTTCTTTGTGTGAACAGATCTACGGCCTATGATGTGACTGCACTGGGTCTTTCTAGAATAGTCCATTCTTCAACAAATCAAATATTGAATACCCAAGTAACAAAGAATGCTATTATACAGATATTTAGAAAACTGGAAAGTGTTATCAAACCTGTATGCTTAGATTTTGCTTACAAAGTAGGAGGCTGCATTTGTCATGGCAGTCTCTTGTTACTAACAACGATAAAGCTTGCATATTTTCAGGAAAACGCATCAAACACCGCTTAGGCAGCATTAAAGTGGTGCTCTGTGTCACACATCTAGTAAACAGTCTCTAACAAACATCTCATCCTATGAAATAATGGTCCACAGCCATACACAGCACAGTGACCCAGCAGTTTTTGTTAAGTCTTGGCTGTTTTTCTCCATAATTCACTGCATACCCATACTATTAAAGATAAGAGGAAAGACATACTTTTATTTTCCATCTTTCCTGCAACATCACTTACAAACAAAATAATAAAGACTAGTCCTAGTAGTGACTCCATGTAGTAGACCCTTTTACAAAATACAGACCATATTTACCATCACTTTCTCTGATTTGCTACAGAGACAAGTTTTAGTCGGACTACAATAATATCCTCCATGTTTGTTTATTTCTCTTTTGCCATCATAAGAAATAGTTTAACTCATTAAACTCTATTGACACCTCCAACAGTCCTTCTAGGACCACCCCGAAATAAAGATTTTGTCATGAGCAAATAATGGTAATTTGTTTTATTGACTGAATTAGCCATTTTCAGAGGGGATCCAACAGAAAAAAATACATAAGTACAGAATATCATAGATACTGTAGACATCAATGTCATCGATTTGTTATATATTAAGACAATTAAGCACAGATGTCAGTAATACACAATATAAGGCATTAAGTATATTCTCCTCTTTGCACACTGCAAATCATAATGGATCTAAATAAGCAGTATGAAGGTTACAAAGAAAAGGAACTAGGACAATCCAGTACTTTCAGCAATGTTTAAAACAGACATCCACGGTTCACAGCATGTGGTCACTGCATGCAAAATGCGTATCAATCACTTAGTCTAAACAGTGACACCCAGATGAAACCCAAGGACTTTGTTTCCAAAGAAAAACATTTCTGCAATTTCAAACACAAACCCTTGTTTCTAAATTCTATTAGGCATTAGACCATACATTCCTTATAGCTTTTCAACATGGAATACTTCACACATTGCTGTAACTTAAGAATGTACCTTAAAGAACAAAGATGCGTCAGAAAAAAAAGGACACAACCTGATTCATCTATGTTCTCTAGACACCAAACAAAAAAGGATTACTCCAGTCACTCCTGATGAGAGACAGCAAAAATCCCTATGGATACAAGTGAACTTAAAAGCATGTCACAGTGATTTGTTCAAAGGCATGATAAATACTTGTCTGCTCTTCAGTGTTTATAAGACACATAAATTGTATGTGCTATATAAATAAAATAAATCCATGACTATTAAAAGGAAAATGGGGGACTTGTGCATTACTACAAAATAATATATCTGAAGCAAGACTGTTTGGTGATAAATCTGCAAAGACAAGCGGATGAGGTATGTTGTAATATAACTTACATATCTCTTTGCATGTAGGCTTCTTCCACACTGGTTACTGATGCATCTGATATTGTCTTTCTTTTTTTGGAGGGCACATAAGAAAAGTAAAAGCCAAAGCACAAAACTTTAGTTCACGATTTACCTTTGCTGATGTCTGCTCAGAAAGAGGCCTTGATAAATAGACACTGTAAGCAAATAATTCTCTAGTTATATAATGGCAATTTGTAGTAAGTGGTCAACCACTAAAATGGTGTATGCAGAAATCAAATGGCTAAAAAAAGGGGGAAAGGTGAAAATGCATTGTACATAAAAAGACTTTTTGTACCTCCCCGACAGAGACCTCATAAGGTTTTAAAGTATTTTATGTTTTACAGCTATTGACAAATGACACCATGTATATCAAGACAGGACTCCAGGATGAGTGGAGCAACAAGGCCAATATATGGAACTGTATAAATGAGGGAATTGTGTTTTCTCTGCTATTTCTATATTTTAATGATGTTATTTAAACAGCGTTTGCTAATAACAGTAAGTGAGGCCCCCTGAAAAAACTTTCATTACTGCTCAATTAAGGGTGCCAATAATTTAAGGTGTAGAACTTTCATTAATTTCCTGACAGAGATTATTTAGCATTGTGTTCTCTTTAGTACTAGGTACGAGAGTCTACCAATAGGCTGATAATCTCTAAGAAGAAACTGTTAAGGTTTCAGCAGTTACTAATGCCCTCCTTAAATGCAAACATACAATAAGCAATTGCATACACATGCTACAATACAGAGCAGGAGACAGAAGTCTTAAACATATATACTTTTAAAATGAAACATAAATTAATTTATTATTTATTCTTACTTGGTTATGCATGTTAATAAATGGTGACCTGGCAGCACTGTCCTGTTTATGTCACTAGCTCAAAGTCTCAACTTGCCTATGGAGAAGACACAAATTAAATCCAGGCACAAACAATATAGCTTGTTTACAGGAGTTTACTGTCATAATCTGCTAAATCACTCTTCCACACATAACAGCATAACAAATGCACTAAATGTTTTTTAAATGTATTGATGTTGTTAATTTAGTAAAAGTAGAAAAATTTTATCCTTTAGCAGCATGCAGTACAAGCGTATTTTTCAAATCACCGCCTAGAAATATATGTGTTATACTAATTAATGAATTAAACAGCTGTTCAGATTAAAACCCCATTAAACTGGAAATGATGGAGATAGTATGACCTGCATGAATGATTTCATCTGAAAACAAACAGAAAGATGAAGAAACACAGCCCAGTGACAGTGCAACATATCCACAATGTATGCTCCTGGATGCATTGTGTGTGCATGCAAACAAAATGAGATGGATTGCAGACTACAAGCCAGCCAGCACAAGTCTGTCTACTGGCTTGGGCACTTCATAAGTCCATTAGAAGTGAGTGAAGGAGTGGCTTTGCTGGCTTGACTTTTCTGGTTGGGGTGAGGAGACTTTCTGGCTGCAATATGACAACTACATATTGATGCGGGTGGTGGTGGCTTTATTGTTGATAGGGCTGCAACTGATATTACATGCTAAGATGCTCGTGGTGTCAGTCGCTCTGCCCACTTAAGGAGTACGTGGAAAACAGAGCAATGTGACACTGCTGGACACTCTGCCCCATCTCCCCTTCCCACCTGCCATTAGGACAGCCCTATGGTAAAAGGCAGTCATAACTGCAGGATTCTGAACACCTGAATAAAAATACTTGCACATAATTTAAACAGAGGAAAATATGAAAAAATAAATATGTGTATAGATAAATAATAGCAGTACTGCAGCACAACTGAAACAGCATAATCCTTGGCCTCTTTAAAGAGGACTGGAGCAATAGGGAAAAAATGTTCAATTTCTGGACTCCAGAAATAAAGTCTTTGAAAAGCAAGGGTAGGACAGAATTTGCTTGGAATGAGTAGGGTAACTTTGAAGAACAGACTCTAAAGTCAAATTCATGCAAGAGTGCTTCTGATGAGGAATTTCAGGGACTGGTTACATGCTAACTTTGTATATTATGAATTGTCAAACACAGTTCGACCTTTGAATGCAAAACATTTCACTCACTTGCTACACTATAAAACATATGATTTTCAGAACTGTGTTGGAACTCTTTGCATAAAACTTGTACCTTGAGGAACAGAATGGTATGTCTCAAAATGAACGATTAGTTGTGACTATGTCTTTACCTGAACATTCCTATAATAAAATTCCCTTACTGAAAGTTATTCCACCTAATTTTGTGCAGTGATTTAGAAAGGTTCACTCATATATCAGCTTCCACACTGTCAGTCTTGGATGTGTTAACATTTTAAGAATTTGTACCAAAATAGAATGTTCACATAAAATACAAAGACACAGAAAGTGACAGTGGGCAAGGTCAGTCTAGTCTTTCTAGTCTGCCCTTCATACTCCTGTCAATGTACTCTGCCTTTTATCCCTCCCTAATGAAATGGCTGCCATTTTAAATGCATCTGTTTCTCTGCATCAGGTCTGTGTTTGTGCCATGAATTTTCTACATTGTTGAATGTCCCATCAGTAGCTGTTTGGTACATTCCAACCCTCTCAGTGAAAAAAAGCTTCCAAAAGTCTCTGTGATTCTTCCAGTATATGTACTTGAACTGTGGTCGTTATTTGCAAGCTAGTTTTTCTTGCGAGGTTGATGCAACATTGAACTTTACTGATTCTCTTAAGATATTCACCTGTATGTGGGCACATTTACACGAAGAGTTCCTCATAAGGGTTAAGGAATAAAAATCCCTCTTTCTTCAGATAATGCTGCTCATTATGCATACCGAGAGCCAAGACCCTGCAATCCCTTTCACTTTCCAGGACCCTCCTTGTATTTCAACCACCTTCTCACAATTATTTTCCATACATAAGTAATTTTAAATAGATACTCAAAGAGATGGCTGTGCAAGTACTGCTAACGGTACTTCATCCACTCTACCATCTGTAGTAATTATAAAGATCAATTTTACAGATGCACTGTTTTTCATTCAGACCACAGCCATACACAGTACAGTGACCCAGCAGTTTTCGTTAAGTCTTGGCTGTTCTTCTCCATACTTCACTGCATACCCATACTATTAAAGATAAGAGGAAAGACATACTTTTATTTTCCATCTTTCCTGCAACATCACAAATAGGGGAGGGGCAGTGGGGGGCTATGGAGACCTTTGTGTAGGGGTTCATTTTACCCAAAGTGACTGAGTGGATATATATTGAGGTAGTCTGTGGATGAATGTGAATGGATGCAGTCTAGTTCTTGCTCACGGGTGTATTGGTCACTGACTTGTGGTAACAAAACCCCACTCTTCTTCAGTTAGCCTCACCTGGCCAGCTGCTTCTGCATCAGCCACCACCTATGACAAACAAAAATAATAAAGACTAGAACTAGTAGTGACTCCATGTAGTAGACCCTTTTACAAAGTACAGACCATATTTACCATCACTTTCTCTGATTTGCTACAGAGCCAAAGTTTTAGTCAGACTACAATGTCCTCCATGTTCGTTTGTTTCCCTTTTGCCATCATAAGAAATAGTTTAACTCATTAAACTCTAGTGACACCTCCAGGAGTTCTTCTAGGATCACCCTAGAGACGCTTCTAGACATCATATGTTGCCTGTTCACGTTGACATGATTAATTCCAAAAACCATAGTAACATACAATATATTTAAATACATAATCTTAAATAACGGGGAACACAAATGCACTGAGAGCTGACCTCTGTTCTGCGAAGCTAGAGAGATACTGAATGTTGTTGATATCCTATTTATTTATATTGTGATACATTTTGTATTTCTTTAAATAACTCAAGTGAAACAGACAATTAGTAAACCTCATGTGAAAGCTTATAGTAGGATGAACAAAACTGCTGGCAGTTTTTTTACACACCAGAGTCTAGGACATTTCAGAAAAAAATATGTATGATTCTGATACCAGTCCTTAAAAAGGGTTGTCAGACTCTTTGCTCCACTAATTAGAAAATGATTATTTTCAGTGGGGACAAAACTTATAAAACAAAAACATCCCATCTGGTGGACAGCAGCCCTTGTATCCCCCTAAACACTTGTGTAGGATTTCACTGCAATATGGGTCAAAGAAGATTCTTTCATCAAAGCAATAACTGTCAATGGAAGAGTTTATTGATCAAATGTCCAAAATTAATTTTTAAAAACTTATCTGCTGACTCAGTGACTACCAGCCAATGTGAATCCATCCATCAAAGGGGCTGCAGTCTTTTGTTTTACAGGTACTGAGCAAGTCGTATTTCAGGAGGGATTCCAGCATTTTAAGTTTACTCTTAAATAGATAGCAGCTACATATCTCTGACTCGCTTCTATTCTAGTGAAGTGAAACTGTGTCCCCTTGCCACCAGGCCACAGAAAACTCAACATTTTGTATGCCACCAATTATCAGATAATCAAAAGAAAGGTGCAGTTTCAGTCGAGTAAAGATATACGAGTATTTTTTGCATTTTTCTCTCTGTCCCTTTACATGTCTCTCAAATTTTATAGAATCCCTTCAAAGCCACTAGGTGCCAGCAATGTTCACATTATAAAATATATATTTATTTAGTTATTTCATTTTTATGCATCCTTTGTTGACTGGTTTAGTCCCTCATGGATAGTAGCCTGTTTTCTGGGGAGTCCCAAGGCAGTATTAACTCAGGCAGATGAGGCCTCAATCAAACGTTTCATATGAAGGACACACACGCAAGAGTGCAGCACCCTCCCCTTCATGATGCACTGCAGTGTCAGCAATCCATCTCCCTGGTGTGGGAGCAGAACCCACAACCTTCTGCATCAAAGGCAAGTATTTTACGGATTTATTTTTATTACTTAAGTAGGGATAATAAACTCAAATGAAACAAAGCTAAGCAGCATTATATTTGGTTATCTGTCAAAGCCTGTGGAACCTGCATAGTTATTTATTTATTTATTGACATTTGTTAACCGGGTTAGTCCAACTGGGAAAAAGTCCCATTTTCAGTGGAGACCCAAAGAGAAAAGCTCCAGAAGGTACAATATTTAATTACAGTAAGCAAATAAGAACTGCAAATAATAATAGAAAACAATGGAAAGGAATAAACAACTACATGTGAAGATTATAACTGAAAGAAAAAATAAATTGAAATATATATATATATATATATATATATTTTTTTTTTTTTCAGGACAAATTCTTTGCTACTTTGCAAGTGAGGGAGAGTCAAAAGTGTGAGTAGGATCAACTGAGAGTGATGTGAGTGTGGGGGAGGGGAGAGCTATGTAGGGTCATAGCAGGGGCAGGTTCTGGAGTGGAGTAAATGTGTCAAGTTCTTTTTTAAATAGTGAAGTGTGAGAGATAGAGCATATGTCTAGGGGAAGTTTATTCCAAGCTTGGGCCACAGAGTGTTTATAGAGTTGCATACCTACCGACTTACTGGGGTGGTAGATATCAAGCAATTGCTGATTGGAGGTGCAGAGAGATCGAAAAGGGGTATAGATAGAGACTAGGAGAGATAAAGATGGGCAGTAGGAAGGTTTAAAGAGCAAAGAGTGCAGCATGTGAAATTGGTAGAGATGTAGTAGTTGTGGGAGTTCCAGCCATTGTAGAGACTTTAAGGCAATACAGTGTTGTGTGTTGTTTGGGGAGTTAGTGATGAATCTGGCTATTTTGTGGTAGGCTTGTTGGGGTTTGTTCAGGGTAGTTGTTTGAATATTTGTGAGAACTGGGGCGACAGAGGAGAGAGGGGAGGAGAAGAGCTTGTCCTAGGGTGAGTCTAGCCTCAGGAGTGAGGAATTTTTTGTTCCGGTATAAGAGACCTAGTTTCTGATGGGTTTTCTTTATGCATTGCTGTATGTGTTGATTAAATTTTAGTTCATCGTCAATGATGACCCCTAAGAGTTTATTGTAGGTGTTGGGTTGGATGGCTGTGTTATTACAAGATTTAATGACAAAGGCAGATCTATGATGAGCAAGAGAACAGGGCAGGAATAGTAAGAGTTTGTTTTTTTTGGGATTGAGGATTAGAATGTTTTTTGAAAGCCATTGTTCGGTGGAGAGTAGAGCTTTTTGGGTTAGAGAGTGTAGGTCAGAGATGTTGTTGGCTGTAGAAATAATAGTGGAGTCATCAGCGTACTGTATGAGAGATGACTAATTGCAAGAGGTGAAGAGGTCATTGGTGAAGATGTTGAATAAAAGGGGGCCTAAGATAGAACCTTGTGGAATACCAGTAGAGATAGGCAGGAAAGGAGAAGAGGAAGAGAGCCATTTGACAGATTGTTCACGTCAAGACAGATAGCTAGCGAACCAGCTGAGGGAGTAGGAGGAGGATAGGTGAAAGTTGGCAAGTTTAGATAGACGTAAAGGATGAGATACTGTATCAAAAGCTTTGGAGAGGTCTAGAAAGAGACAGGAGGTACGTTTATTATTGTCCAAGGATTCTGCAATGGTGTGAATGAAGGGGAGCAGAGCAGTAGTTGTGCTGTGATAGGGGTGAAAACCATGTTGGGTAGGGGTGAGTAGGTTGTGATTGAGTAGGTGATTAAGAAGCTGTGTGTGGATACATTTTTCTAGTATCTTACATAGAGGGGATAGAATGGCAATATGTCGATAGTTGGAAGGGTCAGTGGAGTTACCTCCTTTATGGAGAGGGGTAGTGTAGAAAGATTTCCATAGGGTAGGAACAGTAGAGTCTAGCATAGATCTATTTATTAATATAGACACTGGGTAGGCAATAGAGTCAGCTGCAAGTTTGAGGAAGGTAGAAGGTAATTGGTCAGCAGAGGGAGAGCAGGGTTTGAGTTTAAGCAGTAGAGATTTGATGTAAGAAGTGGGAACTGGCTTGAAGGAAAAAGGAGTAGTACTGGGGGTGGGTATAGGGTCTGGTAAAGAGGAGGAGTTAGGTTGAGAGGGTAGGAGATTTTGGATGGAGGAAATAAAATGGGAATTAAGGAGGGCAGCTGTTTCTTCAGGAGTTAGCCTGGGTAAAGGATGTTGTTACGTGTTGACAAGAATTTCCGGGGGTTAGATCTATGTTTATGCTGGCCTGAGCTATAAAATGATTTTTTGTCTATTATTGTGTGATTTTTGTCAAGATTACGTAGTTGTCTGTATTTGAGAAGATGAGGTGTTTGTTTAGATTTGATCCAGGCTTTCCAGACACTGTCTCTGTTTCATGATGGACTTAGTTTCTTTAGAAAGTCTGGGGGCATGATTAGATTTCACTCTGATCTTCCTTGAGGGAGATAGGGAGTCCAGAGTATTCAGGAAAATGCTATTAAAAGTGTCAACGGCATCATTGAGAGGGAGTTGCAAGGATGGACCAGTCAATGTTATGCAGAACTTGAGTTAAACTGAGAAGAATTAAATGTGGATAGTTTCCGACAATCTTTAAAAAGATGGGGTTTAGGAGTATGTGGGTCCTATCTCAGAATGGAGGTAGGGAGATGGTCACTGAGGGAGTCTGGTCGGGTTTTGGGCTGATAGTAGAGATGAGGGGAATTGGTAAGAATCCAGTCTACTGTGGAGCAGGAGGTAGAGTTTTTCTGGAAATGAGTGGGGGTAGAAATGAGTTGCTGGAAACCATGAAGGTGAATACTAAGTAAGGGAGAGTCAGTAGAAAGTTTTGACCAGTCTATATTGACATCACCAAGGATGTGTTTCATAAGGTATGTTAAGAGAGAACCAGGATAATATGTTTTCTAGAATGGGTACATTGTTGCCAGGAGGAAGATAAATGGAAGCGATAGCAAATTTTTTGTGTGGATTCAGATGAAAGTTTAGAATGATGAGCTCAGCAGGATGGAAGTTAAGAATAGGTGTGGGGTATGGAGAAAGGTTAAGGCTGTTAGAGTAGAGGATGGCTACACCACCTCCTTTCTTTGAAGTTCTATCAGAGCGGTAGATGCTGTAGCCAGGAGGGAGTATGTCACTGTTAGAAGTATGTGGCTTGAGCCACGTTTCTGATAGGGATAGGATGTGAGGGGTGTTGTAAGATATCCAAGAGTGCAGTTAAGGTAGATAAGAGGGGAAGGGAGAGGTGTACACGGGCCTGGGTTGGGGTGGATGTCCCCTGAGGAGAGTAGTTGTTTGTAAAGAAGAGCACTTGAAGTTGATAGTATTTGGGCAATCTAGATTTAGTCCTATTAGAAGGTTTGAGAATTTGGAATATGTATCTTTTGTACAGAGTTGAGGTAGAAGAGTTAAATAGGTCTGGAGAGATGGTAAAAGAGGTAGGAAAATTGTAGTGTGAGTGAGAGGTAGGGGAACATAAAAATGGATATGTGAGGTAGTAGTGATAAGAGGTAGCAATAGAGAGCATAGTGAGTACTGTTGCAGATATAAGTAGATGCAGCATGATGAGTAGTTTGGTTAAGGAGGGGAAGAAGGTAAGTGTGAGAAAGTATATAAAATAGGAGAATATGCTAAGTGTGATTTGATGCTGGATTGTGGGAGTGGTAATAAACAGGAAGTGGAATTGCATTGGATGGCTGGGCAAGAAGGGGAGGGATGGTTAAGTATAAAGGAAACTGTACAGGGGTGGGCGGGAATGGGGGTAGGGTAAGGGAGCGGAGTGAGCCTGCAGGGCAAATGGAGCGGGAAGAGCCAAACAGATGGAAGAGCAAGCCAGCGAGGAACAATCAATAAGATTGATAGCAAGCACAAGGTAAGAAAGGCACATGGGTGAGGCATTAATTTGCTAAGTGAGACAAGGAGGAAGGCAGGGAGGATGACAGAGGTAGGATAAGGGCAATATGGCTAAACTAGGACAGACAAATATTAAGTAGCTTATTAGACTAGAGTGGGAAATTCAAAAATAGGTAGATGCTGCCATCTAGTGGACAGGTCAGAAATTGAAGTAAAGGGGCACAAGGACTTAGTGGGGTGGTGATGGACTGGAAAGAGCAGGTTGAGTGGGGTCTGCAGTAGGCTGTTAGCGAATAGACAGGAGTACAATACAGCTATGGGGAGTGCAAACAGCTTACAAAAAGGTACATACACTTTGTTTTAGTATTTCTTATATGTTCTCAGTTTAAGCTTGGGGAACCAGTAAAGCACAGGGAGATAATTACATGTTCCCTTAGATAGTGTTTTCAGCAGACAGGAACCTAAGGTACACGCAGCAGGGCAAACTGGAAGAGAAGGAATACAAAAACAATTACTATCTTGAAGTAGTCTAACAGCATCTAGGCTGGAAGCGGAAGGTTAAAGTGTGAGGTTCTAGTTTGCAGAGTGTGTGTATGTAAGAGAGGGGAATGGAGCACTACATAGTCTAATCATATAAATCAATACTGAAATATAATACTGGTATATAAACAGAAAAAGGCACAGGAAATTATAGGCATATAGTTTCAGTTAAATAATACAGTATATAAGCACAGTGGGGAAAAACAATTATATGTATATATGAAAAACAAATCAGAAGTAACCATGTATTGAGTAACAGTACATTAAATGAATACAATTGTTTCAAGAGCCTTCAGCATTCAAATAACTATAGTATTGCAATCCACTCAAGGTGAGGAGGTCAAACTTAAAATTGTAAGTAGTGAGGGTACTTGCAATAGAAGACAGCAATACTTAGGACAGGAAGGTCTTTCTAAGTTACAGGCAGGAGGAGAGAAGAAAAAAAGTTACACCAGGCTGTTATCACATACAACAGTAAGCTGCACGAAATATTCCACAGTTTAGCTGGGTGGTACAAAGATCTCAGAACATGAGAGTAATTAGAATTCAGGCAGAAACAGAGACTACAGCACTGAGGAACAATGCTACGCTAAGGAGCGAGCATTAAATGAGCATACACTCAGTAAATTACCTGAGGCAGCAGCCATCTAATTGCAAGAATAGTGCAGGGGTACGCAAAGGACAGAAAGCATTTACATTCAGGTAGAACCAGAAGCCTCGGCACTCAGATGCACACAATGCTAAGGAGCGAGCGTTTTTCTTTTTATTAAAGTAAACATGAAGTAAGCATTCTTAAAGCAGCTATCACTTACTTATTGGTTAATGGAGTAGTCAAAGACAATAGCATCAAGATTCAGGCAGAGACAAACCTCAGCACTCAAAGTACACGCAATGCTAAGGAGCGAGCGTTTTTCTTTTAATTAAAATAATATCACTTACTTATTGGTTAATGGAGTAGTCAAAGACAATAGCATCAAGATTCAGGCAGAGACAAGCCTCAGCACTCAAAATACACGCAACGCTAAGGAGCGAGCGTTTTTCTTTTTATTAAAGTAAACATGAACTAAGCATTCTTGAAGCAGCTATCGTTTACTTATTGGTTAATGGAGCAGTCAAAGACAATAGCATCAAGATTCAGGCAGAGACAAGCCTTAGCACTCAGATGCACGCAATGCTAAGGAGCGAGTGTTTTTCTTTTTATTAAAGTAAACATGAAGTAATCATTCTTAAAGCAGCTATCACTTGCTTATTGGTTATTTATATTTCCACTGCTTAGCTCACCAATGGTGGAAAACACTTTGCTATGGCTGTCTTGTGGTTCTCAATAAAAAGAAGAAATAAAGAAAAAATGTTAAAAATAAGCAGTCAACCCAGGTCACATCCCTATCCAGTGCATTGCTGGGTGTGCATGAGGATTAGGTCATAAAAAAAGAAAAAAAAATTAAACCACCTCTAATGGCTGTCTAAATGATAGCCCCTCCCAGTCAACCTTTGTCCCACTGATGAACAAATAAGCCACTTGACCAGCAGGGGGCTGAAGGGCTGATGATCAACAGACAGTGAAGGCAAACAGTGCAAAAAATATTAATATGTCAGAGATATAAATACAGACTGTACATTCCAAGCAGCAACTTCACTAAATGTAAATTTTCAGTAGTCATTCTATCTTTATGAACTATTTTAAGTAATATCTTCATAAAGGTTCACAGATGTGATTGTCAAACCAACAGCCTACTGTCCTTCAATAAGCTTGGCTGCTGTAACCTTTTGTTGATATTTTGAACTTCATATATTTTTGAAGGAAATTAATGACTGATGTCTTCTGATATTGTAAGGGTAGTCTTGGAAGTTGTCAGGTAATATATCTGTAATTTTATTTCTATTACTGCAATAAAAGATCCTTGAACCAGTCGGTCTACCTGCCAAACACGTTAAAGTAGGTAAATAAATAAAATTAATGAAACATATTTGTTAGTATTAGATTCCCCAATCTAGTGTTTGCATCCCCATTGAGGTACTACAGGCAAATATTTTCATAGAGAAGTAGATTAGATGTTGCGTTATAAATCAAACAGAGATCACTTCTTATAAACGTGTAAAATGAACAATATAGTGACAGCTCCCACAAGCATTTTCCAACAGTTACAGCTCCCCTGCTACCCACCTGCACTCATCCATGCCACTCCTGTGCCTAACCCTACCCCACAACTTAATAATGCACATTTATGGTAATATGAACCCTTTCCTTAACACATGAACAGACGAACGATGTCTGGGAATTAGTGGTATATATATATATATATTTTTTTTTTGTAGTTTAATTGATTGGAAATGGAAAATACTTTTTCTTTCTTTTTCTCTCTCACACACACACAACACACATGCACACACATGTATACTTGAGCTTGAAATTTAGTTTTCACATTAAAAAAATATATCCCATGTACTTGCAGTTGATGTTTACATGGATTTGCAGCTTGGCTATTCACATGTTTCCAGTTTATGACTAATGGGGACTCTTTGAACCAGCCCAGCTGCCCAATTAAATGATGACCATAACTGTGCTGCATTTTGCAAATGATATAGCAAACAGCAGGCACTTTATCAATGAAATTATGTTTTTGAGTACTAATCCTTAATTTGCTTGTTTCTCTAATGATAAGACGCCTGGTTATTTTTATATCCTGTCAGACGAAGTATGCACTTGGTTCCTGCTGCCAGTGGATGCTACTGCTTATGAAGAGGTCCCGCAACATGTTTTCCATCTCTGACTGTGCTTTTCTTTTGTGAGCAACAGGGAAACTGACTTGGTAACTAGAATCTTTGTTTATGTGTAACATGGACCTTTTTGCCTCCCACTAGTGAGATAGTTGGTCTATGTGGGACACATTTTTTCAGTTTTGTAGTGTTTTATGTTATCCATATTTTGAAGTATTGGCCGCCCTTTGGATTGCAGTTTTGTAATGTTTTATGTTATCCATATTTCAGGGTGCCCTTTGGATTGCTGTTTTGTAATGTTTTATGTTACTCAAAGTATTGGGTTCCCTTTGGATTGCAGTTTTGTAATGTTTTATGTTACTCATATTTCAAAGTATCGGGTGCCCTTTGGATTACAGTTTTGTAATGTTTTATGTTATCCATATTTTGAAGTATTGGGTGCCGTTTAGATTGCTTCCAGAGTCAGAAAGAGGCAGGTCAGCAGATATTGAAAAGATGCTGCCTTTGAACTCTAGGTCACAGAATCTCAAAGGACAGAAGATGGGATGTGGTGCAAGGAGGGACCGAGAATGTGGGACATCAATTAGAATGCTACTTTTGGCCGTTTGGAGATGCCATGCTTTAGTGGATCAGGATCTTCTTCTTCCTTAGTGGTTTACTGACCAGCTGTCAAAAAATGAAAACAGAGCTTTGAATGTCTACTCTTGCAGTAGCTATAGCTTTGGATTTGGCTCTAACACTGGCTCTTCCAGTCAGTCTGATGCTATGCGAAAGTACACTGGAAGTGGTATGTCCTCCTGCCAGGGGTTCTGTTTGTGTTTCATGCAGCCGTTTTCTGTGATCCATGGTGAATCCTCAGCAATGGACAAAGAGGTCATCTGCAGCCTCTCATTTAACTTATTGCACTGCAGTATTTGGGGGCTGTGCGTGTTCAATGGAGGGACATACATGTACAACAGCAGCTCAGTTACCTACGGAACAAAGAACACTTGGTGATTCATTAAGAAAAAGGTGAATGGGTCTTTTGTCAATTTCATATGTCTCAGCTAAGCATAAGTCTGCTACTTTTTACATTAAAATTTATTTTCTTATGACTTGATTTACATTATAAATTGGAGTAACTGATATTATTTATAGCTTCAAGTGTGGGGGACAGACTTTAGTGATTTCTAATTATATGAATGGTCATTTAGTAGTATGAGAACATGACAGTAACATGAATGACTGATGTAATGAGAAAGTTCTCCACTCCTGGAATTTATATTGCAGCTCTCATTTTTTAGATTAATATATGGTTGCTTCGGATAATGCACTAGTATCTGCATTTATTATGTTCATCTGCCTTTGGTTTGGTGGTGCAATGTATACTAGTTTGCTTGTTAAACTTTATTTTTACTTTAAATGCAAAGCCCCATTTGATGAGGTAGGTATTAGAAGAACCATAACAGTGCTGGTATAAGTGAAAGGTTTCTTGTAAACTGTGACTGTTAATTGAGCCTTCTTCAGACTTATTAATTAACCTGGCTCTTATTTGTTATACTGTTACTTACGTAGTTTGCAAAGAGTTTAACATAGGAGGTAAATGTGTGTGTTTTTGTGCTATTCATACTCTTTTTAGTTTGTGCAACTCTTTAGTTATTATTGTATTTCTTGATAAACTAGACAAAGTACTGTAGTCATTTACCAGTTGAAAGCATTTTGTTCATGGTTAATAAATATATTTCGTTTTACTCTGGTTGGAAATTTTAATGCCGAATACCAGTGCTACAGACAATATATGAAATAACAAAGGAATGGTATTTTGCACTGATGCACCGAGGAGAGGTACTAATTTTACATACAATTGCTTGGATATGCATGAGTGTTTTGTCATGTAAATAAACATTCTCATCATTTAAATTGGTTTAAATATTCATCTTTCATAGGTTATACATTGAGCACTTTAGAATCCCACCTGTTTATTTATTTATTGACATTTGTTAACCGGGTTTGTCCAACTGGACTTGTGGCCCATTTTCAGTGGAGACCCGAGGAGAAAAGCTCCAGTAGTACATTTTAAACAATATTGATATAATAGCAGTTATAGGAAAAAGATTCACATATGTTGGGTTACATGCATAAAGTTAAAGTTGCATTAAAAGGAAGCTAAGTAACAATTTTACATTGATATAGTTCAATAGGTCAACAATAACAATTTTTTGTTTGTATAAAATTATGCAAATGCATAGTAGACACATTGGATAGAGAGGTATAATGAGGTACTAAGTATGGTCCTTTTGAGGGTACATAAAGGGAAGGAAGACTAGGTAGGGTCATGGCAAGGGCAGGTTCTGGAATTGAGAAAATAAGCTTTTAGTTCATTTTTAAAGTGTGAGGTGAGGGAGATTGAACGTAAGTCAAGGGGAAGTTTGTTCCAAGCATGGGCAAGGTAGTGATTGTAGAGTAGTTTGCCTACTGACCTTTTTGGGTGGTAGATATCAAGTAATTGTTGGTTAGAAGTATGGAGGGACCGGGATGGGATGTAGATTGAGACTAAGGAAGATAGAGATGGACAGAAGGAGGGTTTATAAAGAATAGAGTGTAGCATATGAAATTGATAAGATAGCAGAAACTGGGGAAGTTCAAGCCATTGAAGAGAGTTTAAAGAAATGCAGTGGTGTGAGTTGTATGGGGACTTAGTAATGAATCTGGCTATTTTATGGTAAGTCTGTTTCAGTTTGTTTAGAGTGGAGGCCTGGATATTGGTAAGAACTGGGGCAGCGTATAAGAGGGAGGGGAGGAGGAGTGCCTGACCCAGGGTAAGTCTAGATTCAGGGGTTAGGAATTTTTTGTTCTGATATAGCAGACCTAGTTTCTGTTTTTTTTTTTTTTTTTTTTTTATACATTGGAGTGTGTGTAGGTTGAACTTCAGTTCATCATCGACAATGCCCCCTAGGAGTTTTGTGTGGGTGTCAGGTCGGATAGTTGTATTGTTAGAAGATGTAATAAAAAAGGAGGTTTTGTGATGAGAAAGAGAACGGGGAAGGAAAAGTAGGAGTTTGGTCTTTTTGGGATTTAGGATCAATAGGTTGTGAGAGAGCCATTGTTCAGTGGATAGTAGGGCCTGTTGGGTCAGGGAGTATAGTTCAGAAATGTTATTTGAGATGGATATAAGTGTGGAGTCATCGGCATACTGAATAAGGTAGGATTCTTTGCATGAGGTGTAAAGATCATTGGTGAAGATGTTAAACAAAAGGGGTCGCAAGACGGAGCCTTGGGGAACACCAGTGGAGATGGGAAGGAAAGGTGAGGAGGATGAGAGCCATTTGACAGATTGTTCCCTGCCAGATAGGCAACTATTAAACCAGGCAAGTGTGGAGGGGGATAGGTGGAGATTTGCGAGTTTGGATAGTAGTAGAGGATGAGAGACAGTATCGAAGGCTTTGGAGAGATCTAGGAAGAGACAGGAAATTAGTTTATTGTTGTCTAGGGCCTCTGCAATGACATGAGTGAAGGAGAGGAGGCCAGTGGTGGTGCTGTGGTGAGGACAAAATCCATGTTGGGTAAGGGTAAGTAAGTGGTGTGTGAGGAGGTGATTGAGAAGCTGTGAGTGAATACATTTTTCTAATATCTTGGAGAGGGGGGACAGAATGGCAATGGGTCGGTAGTTTGAGGGGTCAGTGGAGTTTCCACCTTTATGAAGAGGGACAGTGAAGAAAGATTTCCAGGGGGTGGGGACGGTTGATTCAAGAATAGGAAGGAGAGCAAGGTTTTAGCTTGATTAGTAGAGATTTGATGTAAGTAATGGGAACTGGTTCAAAAGAAAACAAAGTTGTGTTAGTGGGACTTGGAGGGGTGGGTGTCGAAGTAGAGCTTGGCTTAGAGGTTACCAGATTTTGGATGGAAGAGATAAAGTGTTTATTCAGGAGGGTAGCTGTTTCCTGAAAGGAAGAGTTAGGGTATGGGGAGGGATTTGAGGGTTTTCCAGAATAGAGGATGTTGTTGAGAGTTGACCAAAATTTTTGAGGATTGGATTTGTTGTTAAGCTGAGCAGAGCTATAGTATAACTTTTTGCCAGTTGTATGTTTCTTTGCAAGGTTCCTCAGTTGCCTGTATTTTTGCAGAAAAGGTGGTTGTTTAGTTTTAGTCCAGGTTTTCCAAGCACGATCTCTTTGTTTCATAAGGGACCTAGTCTCTTTGGAGAGCCAGGGAGCATGATTTGATTTTACTCTGATCTTCCTAGAGGGAGCTAAGGAGTTTAGAGTATTCATGAAGATGCTATTGAAAGTGCTTACAGCATCGTTTAAGGGGAGGTGTTTTAGGATGGATCAATCTATGTTGTGGAGAATGGAGTTAAATTGGGATGAATTGAAAATCTATAGTTTTCGACAGTCTTTGATAAGGTGGGGTTTAGGAATATGGGAGTAGTGTCTTAAGATGGTGGTAGGGAGATGATCACTGAGGGAGTCAGGTAAGGTGGTGGGATTGTGGTACTGGTGGAGGGAATTGGTAAGGATCCAGTCTATGATGGAGCTGGAAGTGGAATTTTTATGGAAGCGAGTGGGAGATGTTATTAGTTGGTGGAAGCCGTGTAGGTGGATACTGAGTTGGGCGGAGTCAGTTGTGAGTTTGGATCAATCAATGTGTCATCACCAAGGATAAGTGTCTCGTATGGTTTGTTGTGGGAGAACCAGGATAGGATGTTTTCAAGAATGGGCAGATTGTTACCAGGAGGAAGGTAGATAGAGGCATTTGCAAGTTTTTTGTGGGGATTCAGATGGCAGTTAAGGATGATGATTTCAACTGGGAGGAAGTCAGGAATTGGGGAAGGGTATCATGAGAGGTTAAGGTTGTTTTTAGTAGAGGATGGCCACGCCACCCCCTTTTTTTACAGGTCTATCAGATCGGAAGATATTATAACCTTGTGGGAGTATTTCACTATTTGAGATTTGTGGCTTGAGCCAGGTTTCAGATAGGGAGAGGATGTGAGAAGTATTGAGAGCTATCCATGAGTACAGCTCAGTGACTCAATTTGCTACATTCTGAATATTCAATGAGTAAATAGTTAAGTATTTGGATGGAGATGACTGTTGTGACTGAGGTTGGTGACTGTTAGAGGAGTACGATGGGGGCAGTGTAGAGGTAGTTTTGGAGAGAGAAGAGGGGCCAGGGTTGGGATGGATATCTCCAGAACAAAGTAGGTTTTTAGTGAGGAGAGAGTGTGTAGTAGATGCTAGATGGAGTTTGCATAGTTTTGACTTAGCTTTGTGGGAAGGTTTAAAAACCTGTATTATGGATAGTTTCTATAGACTTGAGGTAGAGGTAGTAAAGAGATTAGGGGAGATAGTAAAAGATGAAGTAGTTGGATATATGTTGTATGAGTGAGAAGTTGGTGAACATAGGAGTGGGTCAGAGAGATTGGAGTGGTAAGAGGTGGAGATAGAATAAGGAGTAGTGTCGAAGATATTAGAAAATAATACATGTTGGAATAAAATATGGTCAGATAGAGTAGGTAGAGACAGTGGTATGGAGGAAGTGGTGTTGACAAGACTGACAGATTAGTAAGGTGGTTGTGGCAATAGGCAGGAAGTGGAATTGTAGTGGCTAGTGGGACAGGAAGGGGAGGGATAGTTAGGTATAAAGGTAATTGTAATGTGGGTTTATCTTATTAATCTGAAATGTGTCGTTAATAAATGTATACAGTGTCTGCTCTAATTATTATCAGTACTAAATATCAAATAGTTTACTGAAGTGATAAACATTAATATTTATACCTAATAATTTAAAATTATTTTTACGAGCTTAATTATGTAAGGTTAAATAGTTTCCCTACATGTCAACTGATCATTTCCTCACACTAAATGTTACTCTTTTGAGGCTAAAATATTTTGTTCAGTTTCAATTTCAGTGTTTTGAATTGGTAGTATTGAAGTAAAGGCTTACTCAAACTGTTTTAAGTAATAGTTTACATTTTGATACAAATAGACTGAATTATTTATATATTTAAATTATAACAGTGTGTGGATATGTGCTCTACCTTCCAGTGATGGTCTTTATTTAGGGCTTAATTCAGACCTATAAAACTTATGACTTCTTTTTTTCTTAGTATATCTGTTTCAAGGACTATTACAAGTCTGTTGTAAATACTGTCAACATGTTATAACCACTGATTACAGACATTAAAGTAAACTAATAAGTTTATTTGGTATGTAAAGAAGTCATAGTACCCATGGCTCTAGTAACTACAAACATGTTTACAATTTCAGTCATTGCGATCCTGTAACCAAAAACTCCTGTTTGTCTACAAACCTAGCAAATCTGCTGGGCATTGTCTGTACTCATAAGGCCTGGCACCCCTCACCTGTATCCATCAGGCCTATACTCTCCCTCCTATTTTTCTAAACCACTTTGAAAGACTCCCTAATTAAAATCTGGCTCTGTTCTTGCTCAAAACCAGGACAAACTATATCCCTAAATGTGAACAAGTATGTTTTAATTCCTTATACTGTCTTAATCTCCCTTCCTCACTTACTTTCTTACTTCTATCAAATTCTCTTCCCTGACTTTCTCTCTAAATATACAATAAGCCTGTTTTCCTCAATTCATATTGCAATTTATGTTTGCATTAAACTAATTTATCTTTAAAAAAAGGGAACGTTTCCTTGTGGAAAATGTTCAGTATGCCAGTATATAACGAATGAGGCAGTAAAAATAGGAGATAGAAGTTTTAACACTATGGGAGCATATTCCTGTTTGAGTAGGGGTGTAATTTATTTGATTAAATGCTCATGTGGTAAGAATTATATAGGGGAGACCAAAAGAAGTTTAGCAGAAAGAGTAAAGGAACACATCAGGGATGTAAAAAATAAAAAAATGATGAGTCCAGTAGCAGAACATTTTCATTTGGTACATGGGGGGTTATTAAGGAAATGAACTTTACAGTTTTAGAACAAGTAGAACACCAGTATGGTAATGAAAATTTATTAAAATATATTTTAAAGAAAAAAGAAGCTAGTCTTATCATGAAATATGAAACTTTACAGCCTAGGGGGCTTAAAGAGTGCAATTGGCAGGGTTTTATATGTTGATTGTTTTATTAGTAATTATGAGCAGTTTTATTTAATTGTTTAATTGAATTATTAGAATATGAAATTTTAAGAGAGTATATAATGTGGATGTATTAATGGGTAAAGTTTTTTACTCTGTAAAGGCAACAGCCGAGGCGCTACAGATGACACTATAAGGTTTTATCAATAAATTTTTTCTGGTGGAAAGTAGAGCTGTTTTTCACTGGTCTTTCTTGTGGTTATAATAATATTGTTTTTTGGTTTGTGGCTGAAATATCTATGACCAGTGAAACTCTGTGCTCCTTTCCTCGAATTTTTTGAGAAGTTAATATGGACTTTAGTAATGACATTGTGGAAGGTAACAGCAGTGGCAGTATACCAAAAATGGATGGAGGAGAAGGTATTAATTGTGGACAAAGAACTAGTAACTTGGATATACCAAGTACGTCAGTATCAAACGCATTAAAGAAATGGGAAAATGCTCGACAACGAATAACAAGTAATCCCTTTGCTATGGTGGGTAAAAAGAAAGACATATCAGCTGTGCAGGACTTATGCTCTCAATTGGAGAAATCCATTTTTAAGGAGGCCTCGGTGTTTTATAATATCAACAGTCTCCAGAGGTATTTGGAGCTGGAAATAACACCTAGGGGCTTGAGAGCATTAAAAAATCCCTCCTCTCCCTTTGAATTGTCGGAGGAGTTAGAAGTACGTTTTCAAGAGAGATGGATAGCTGCAGCGCATCACTGCAGCTTAGAATGGGTTACCATTCTTGTGGAGAGGGATAGAATTAAAAGGGACAAATTGTTGACAGAGACGAAACATCTCTGTGAGGAAATTGTTAAGACATCTTCTAATTCAGTGTTAGAATCTTTTTTAACTAACATTAATGACAAATTGAAAATATATGAAAAAGATTTACTAAATCGGAAGACGAATAAACTACAGAGAGACATTCGAGATTACGAGTACAATAAAGCTTTTACGCTAGTATCCAATCAGCGTACTAAAAGGCGGAGTGTTAGCTTTAAAAAAGATAACACCATTTCCGGGTCAAAGAAGAATTGGAGCTTTGTGTCGGGTGAAACTGGAGCGTCCTCGTTTGAGGAAGAAGAAGAATTTCAGCAAGAATTTCCTGCTTTACAAAGACCAGCTGAGGAACAATCCTTTCGCAGGACATTTCGGGGCTCCGGTGATAATAACAGCAGTTACAACACAAGGAAAAGAGGTTGGCAGGGACAGGAATGTGGCAGAGACCCGGGAGAAGGACGTTATAAGAGAAGCAAATGGACTAATTAATAAGGTACAACCAGTTTGTTTAAAAGACTATGTGGTTAATTTGTCTAGTTATGTTTTTCATGATGTGGAATTAATAATTTTAGATAAAGGTTTAAAGTTCATTCCTACTGTACTGCCTCGATTATACGAGGTGAAAGGGGAAATTCAGGAATTGGTACGCAAAATGTATGTGAGGGAATATTTTTTTAACCAGGGAGAACAAGTTGTCTACATGGAAAGTGACTGTGATTCAACTGCTAGTGGGGAACTTTACTATTCTTGTGAGTCAGAAGTGGAAAACAATGCTTATACTTTGTTTGATTTGAGTAAAATTAAAACTAAAAATATTTTTTTTCCACCTTGTAAAAATGTTTGCATACAACATTTCAATAATGCATTACAGTTTCTTATAGAAAAGGAACTGAAGGAAACAGTTGAAAGAAATAAGAAATATAACTTGACCAAGGAAGAGTGGTTTAAATTACATAAAATGAGTCAGAATTGTGATCTGATATTTAAACCCTCTGATAAAGGGGGTAAATTAGTGGTCATGAATTCAATTGATTATTTAGAAATGTGTTTACAACATTTAAAAAATGAAGAAATATATAGCATTGTAGATGATACAAGTTTAGTGAAAGCACAACAGGAATTATATAATTTGTTAAAAAAAGGAGAAAGGCTACATTACTTTATGGCCAAGGATATTACACATAAATTATATATAACGAATAGCACAGTAGCAAAGTTTTTTTGTGTTCCAAAATTACACAAAAATGTTCATAAGCCTCCAGGTCGACCGATTGTTTCGGCGACTGGGTCTTTTACATATAATGTGGGGAGTTTTTTACATGAAATGTTAATCACAGAGGTGGTGAAACTGCCATGGTATATTAGAGATTCCTATGATTTTTTGGACAAAATACAAGGAATAGAGTGGACCAAGGATATGTTTTTTATTACAGCGGATGTGGTTAGTTTATATACAAACATTACACATCATTTAGGTCTGAAAGCTGTACAACATTTTCTTAGGGATACACCTAGGACTCAATATGTTATGGAATTACTATACTTCTGTTTGACTAATAACATTTTTGAATTTGATGGAAAGTTATATAAACAGAAAGTAGGAACAGCAATGGGAGTGGCATTTGCCCCAGTTTATGCCAATTTATTTATGGGGCTGGTTGAGAATGAATATATTTACAGAAGTCAGTTTTTCAACTGACATGTGCTTAAGTATTTTCGCTTTATAGATGATTTGATTTTTATCTGTAAAGGGGGAAAAAAATCTGGCTCATGAATTTGTGGAATATCTAAATAACAATAATTATAAAATCAAATTTGATGGGATACAGATAGGTGTAGAAATTAATTATTTGGACATTTCTTTGAAAGGATAAATAGGTAAAAAGATATACACTATGATACATAGGAAGTTCAATCAGATAAACAGGATGTTACATGCCACTAGCTGTCATCCAGAACACACTCTAAAGTCTATACCCTATGGAGAAATGTTGAGAATTAAAAGACTATGTAGTGATGTCAAAGAGGCAAAAAATGAAGCTAAAATATTGTGTATAACTTCATAGAGAGAGGTTATAATTCAGATGAAGTTAAATCAATTTATGCGAAGTTATATGAAAAAGGTAATAAAGGAATATCTAGTAAGAGAATTGTTAAGAATAACAATTTTGAAATAATAAATAGAAAGAAAGAAAATTCTAAAATGTTCTTTGTTACCAAATACACTGTTTTTTCTAACAGAATGAATAAAATAGTAAAAAGTTTTTGGAAACAAATTATAAGGGAAGTGACTTCATTAATGGACGTTGAACTCTGTGTCTCCTTCCGGAGGGGACGCAGTTTAAAAGATTTTTTAGTCCGGGGCAGATATAGAAGACCAATACAAAAAATAGGAAATGTTACTATTAAAAAGGGAATGTTTCCTTGTCGAAAATGTTCAGTATGCCAGTATATAACAAATGAGGCAGTAAAAATAGGAGATAGAAGTTTTAACACTATGGGAGCATATTCCTGTTTGAGTAGGGGTGTAATTTATTTGATTAAATGCTCATGTGGTAAGAATTATATAGGGGAAACCAAAAGAAGTTTAGCAGAAAGAGTAAAGGAACACATCAGGGATGTAAAAAATAAAAAAATGATGAGTCCAGTAGCAGAACATTTTCATTTGGTACATGGGGGGTTATTAAGGAAATGAAAGTTACAGTTTTAGAACAAGTAGAACACCAGTATGGTAATGAAAATTTATTAAAATATATTTTAAAGAAAAAAGAAGCTATTCTTATCACGAAATATGAAACTTTACAGCCTAGGGGGCTTAACAAAGAGTGCAATTGGCAGGGTTTTATATGTTGATTGTTTTATTAGTAATTATGAGCAGTTTTATTTAATTAAATTATTGGAATATGAAATGTTAAGAGAGTATATAATGTGGATGTATTAATGGGTAAAGATTTTTACTCTGTAAAGGCAACAGCCGAGGCGCTAGAGACGACACTATAAGGTTTTATCAATAAATTTATTCTGGTGGAAAGTAGAGCTGTTTTTCACTGGTCTTTCTTGTGGTTATAATAATTTATCTTTAATTTCTCTACAAACTGTCTAAAATTTCTGTAATTATTAAATAATTGTCATATAACTTGTATCGATTCCTAACCAATGTTTTTATATCATGTGTAATTTGTTATAATTATTTAAATTACAGATGTTTTGGTTTTATTTTTGAAGACTGTAAAATTATAGTTCTTAAAATTTTTTGTAATAATATGAAGCTATTCTCCCTGGACCTCCTCTGAAAATGGGCTTCTAGCCAATCAGACTATCCCGGTAATCAAATGTCAATAAACAGATAAAATAAATAAATATTATTTGATCATAGCTTACACATATCTATATATTTACTTATCTGTTTTAATTTAATATTTGTTTATATTTTATAAGATTATTTTTCTTTTTATAACATTTATGTTATCTTGTTTAGGGTTTGTTTATCTTCAGTGCAAATCATGACAGTAAAGATGTGATTCTTCAGAATACCAAGAAATAATATTTGCATGGTAGGATTTTAAGTTGGTATAAGAATAAAATGAACACCCGGGATAATCCGTTACTAGAAGTTCAGAAAAATCTAAATGCAATAAGTTTTAAAGTTAGTTTTAAACATGCTTATCAGAAAATTTAAGACTACACAACCTCAGCAACATAAGAAAAATTAAATTTAAGAGGCTACTCAATAATCTCATAAGAGTTATACTGGTGACCACAACATTTGGAAATTCTCTCACAAAAAAATAAAAAAAACAAATACATGGCATTAGAAATACATTAAAAGAACTGACACAGGTATAGCTTATTTAAATAATTTCAAATTTAAATTGAGAAAGTGCATCATTTGAATACAGGAGAGAGAAATCAGAAATATATAGAGTATTTTTACATCAGTATTTATAAATAATGTAAACAGAATAAAACCAGCAGGACCACCATAGCTAAAAGTGTCAAGTTTAATAAACGATAAGTGCTTTCACGTTCTAAAGTGAACGTTTCATCAGATCTAAAACCACAGTACAAACAGCAAGATTATATACATAAATAATCACATAACAGAGCCAATAAAACAGGGTACCAAACGGAAGCTCTCACTGGATAGGACATCAGGGATGAGGAAAGCACAGAAATGAATGAATTAGTTTTTAACTTATCTAACTATGTACTGAATTCTGAGGAACATTCAATTTTGAACTGGGGCTTGGCTTTTACATCCCATGAACACATCAAAATCCAAGCTCAGTGACGTAAAGAATACAGTTAGTTATCAGATACCGATACACAACTTTCCATTATTTTAGACATGAAAGAAGGAAAGTCAATAGTTCTGATGCTACTGAAAATCAAAGAGGAAATGACTTCATGAGCTGGGGTGATGAGAGCTCTTTTATTCCAGCTAGAGACATATTCCTCTCAGAACAGCTGATGAGTAGCGAGACTGACTGCATGATATTTCCCTCTGTACCCAGTTTTAAATATACAGATTGCAGACAAACATTGATTATTCACATCCCATAATGAATGTCATTTTTCCCCCAGAAAAAATGGATTTAAACTTCTTTCAGTAATGTCCAGACTCATAGGTTCATAGGTATTTACTAGGTTAACGACCAGAAGGGGCTTTTTAAGCCTAGCCACGCATCCTAAATCTCTGACAAGTTCTAGTACCCTTGATAAGTGTAAGCAGGGTCCTGGGAGATGAACCATTTACAGTTTGCCTGTGTCAGTTAGAGACATAGGTGCCAAACCAGGGATGAATTTCCTGTTCCCCATCTAATTGCCCAAGTTAAACTTGAACTGTGCTAGGAAGGAACTGTGCTTCACACGGATTGAAAGCCTGTTCCAGAGATGGGATAGTCTCTGGGATACATACCTGTCTCTCTAGCAGTTTCTATTTATATCATAGGCAAGGTTTTAAGTCTTTAGAATGGGTAATTCTGGTGCTGTTTGTTTTGTGGATATGCAGGAGATCCATCAGAGTGGGGTGTGACAATGCCCTGTATGCCAGGCATTGATTTCCCCTCAACAGCCTGTAGGAGCTAGAATACAGGGGATAGAGCCTTGAGACAGTCTCCATAGGACATTTTTTATGCCCTGTATTATTTTAGTGAGGAATTTCTGTGAACGTTTTAGTTGTTGGATATGCCTGGTTAGGTACATACCAAAGGGGCACTGTACTCAATTGACAGGTCTGATGAATGCCGAATATAGCAGAACAATGACCTCCTTGGACCTAGATGCCATACCTTTGTTTGTAAGTTACACAGAATAGAATGATGTCCTCCTTATTGTAGACATGTGATGGTCAAATACTAGATTAATGTCTGTGTGTGTCCCTAAGTCCCAGACTAATGGGTCGGCTCTAAGGGGTGTGTAGTTAATATGATAGTTACCAGGGATGGATGACTTCCTGAAGGATACTTCTTTTTCTTCTTTCAGCTTTTCCTGGTTAGGGTTCGCCACAGTGGATCATCTGTCCGCTCATGATTGGCAGTGGAGTTTTACAGTGTCGAATTGCCAGTCTGGCGCCCAACCTTCCTCAGAAGGCACACACATGCACACATTCACACCTAGGGCCAATTTAGAGTGTCCAGTCCACCTACTGCATGTCTTTGGGATGTGGGAGGAAACCGGAGCACCCGGAGGAAACTCACACGACCAAAGGGAGGACATGCAGACTCCGCACAGAAGGCACCCCAGCCGAGAATCGAACAGGAGAACCTCTTGCTGTGAGGCAGCAATGCTAACTGCTGCACCACCATGGTCACCCCACTTCCTGAAGGATACTATTATGCATTTATTGGCATTTACTTTCAGTCCATGGCTCTAACACCAATTGTTTGTTTGCATCAGCTCTTCCTGGAGAATATTTGTGTTAGTGTGTGATTAAATGATAGTTCTTAATTTGCAATCATCTGCAAATTTAGTCAGCCAGAGACCACTGACATTGGCCTTGACTTCTGAGAAGGAAATGTCAAAAATGAGCAGTCCAAGAACTGATCCCTGAGGGAGCCCACTTGTGACTGGCCTCTTTGTAGAGGTAGACTCCCCAATTCTAACTTCCTGGGTCCTGTCTGTGAGCGAGTTGTCTATCCACCGTGTAACATATGGGTTTGTACCTAACCTCTTGAATTTGTCAACAATGTCCAAGTGGGTATTGTGTCAAATGTCTTGGCCAGGTCTAGGTAGGCAGTGTGAACCATTTTGCTCTCATCCATTGCTTTGGTGACCTTCTCAAAGTCTTCCACCAGGTTGAGTAGGCATGACCTGCCCATGAAACCAAACTGGGTTGAGTGAAGTGTTTGGAGGTTTACTATATCATTATTGATCATTTCCATAATGATCCTTTCCATGCCTCTGCATATAAGACTAGTGGGACTTATGGGTTTGTAGTTTCCAGGGTCTGCAGATGGCCCACCTTTGTACAGAAGGATGACAGTTGCTGTTCTCCAGTCATGACGCATGAAGCCTGTTTGGAAGCTACAGTTAAATAGCAATGCCAGACGGCCTGATAGGTCATGTTTCATGTTATTTAGAAGGCATCCTAGGATACTGACTGGGTCCATTGATGCGGTGTTCTTGTCCTTAAACAGAGCATTATGGACCTGTTCCCTAGTGATATCCGTGGGAGTTATTTGTGACGGTATTTCCTGAGGGAATGTTGAGGGGAATAGAGGGGAAAATTTGGAGCTGAATTTATCGGCCAGTAGGTTTGCTATATCTTCTGGCTCAGTATAGGTGTCTCATTTACAATGAGCCCTGCAAACAACTGTGCATTGCCTTTGAGGTTGTGGACATAGCTAAAGAATGCCTTGTGGTTGTCCTTGGCCTGGAAGGTCATATTTACCTCAAATTTGGCTTTGGTAGACTTTATCAGTCCTCTGAGTTTTGTTTAGTTTGATGAGTGTTTTTATCCTGCTTGGTGCTCCATCCCCTATTTTTTTGCCACGATTTTCTTCCTTCTGTTATACATCCTACTGATTTTGTGATTCCACCAAGGTTGCTTGTTTTTTTTTAGTTAGTTCTGTACTTCTTCCTGGTGAGTACAGCTGCCTCTATGCAGCTATTAACATGCTTGTATAGGATTTCTGTTAACAGTTCTGCATAGGCAGCAGTGTTCTCAGGATTTATGGGGGCTTGATATTTTGGCAGGTTATCACTTAATAATAGGAAGTTAACCTTAGAGTAATTCTTGAGCATTCCAGGTTTAGCTGGGGTCCAGGTTTTATTTTTTACTTCAAATGAGACCATTTTGTGGACAGACCTTACGAGGGAAGAAATTACACCAGGGAGTGTGCAGCACTCTCGTATATTAGTGAAGATCAGATCCAGTATGGTGGCACCCCTGGTTGGTGTACTGACAGTATGGTCCAGGGAGTTTGTGTTTACAAATTCCAGGAATCTCTGTGCTTGTACATTTGTCATATAGGACTCACAGTTAATAGTGGGGAAATGTCTGGAATTCCATGTATTAGAACCCAGGACCATGTGTATAGCAACCCTATACTTACAACTGATGCCACAGGAACTCAGATACAAGAAACAAGGGTGATATCTGATGGACAAGATAAGTCGTCATGAACAGCACAAGATGGAACAGAAATGACAAAGAGCAGATTGAGTTAGTGTGTCACAGCAGATGGCCTGATGGGAGAGGTCATTGTGACCACTTTTTCCTGGAACAAGTGTTTAGTAATACCAGTACAGAAATATTTAGGGTTGTTACAGTTGTAGAACTATAAATTCTATAAAAAATGTATAAAGTTTAGGAAATCAGAAATATTGAAGTCATTGTTTGTTAATTACATTACACCCAAACTGGAGTATGGAATAACAATATACAATATGAAAACCTTATAAGAAAATGTTTATCTTCTATGCCCCAAAGGTACTGTTCTAAGAGACAAATACAGTTAGAAATATTAAAGATCAGGGGCATGGTCATCTGAATACAAGTGTGTCAGTCATAGTGTTTAAGTTCATCAACTACTGTTTTGCCAGAATGATTTAGTATTCCATGAGTAAGAACAGTGATAAAGCATTTGAATTTTATGCTGTTGTTGTACACATATAGGAAACTGGTCACTTCGGGTGTCTGGTATAGTAGCAATATGTGAGATGCTGGTGAGACAACTGGAAACTATCCAGTTAATAATACTCCCCCTGGCTCAGTGGCTGTGTCATTTCTAGGGATGAAATTAATATATTATGTCAGGCCATACAGTTGGACAGACAGATTACTGCATTCATTCACAACTAATCCCCAGCCTACATCTAGCGTAAGCTTAGCTTTGATATTTTACCCAGCCTGCAGAATGTGGCTTTAGCAGTTTCCTTAGGACAAATAGATGGAATATAAATGCAGGCAGGCACAAGTTATTTTGATGAGATAATTTTAATAGAGATGATGGTAGAATTCTTGTGTGTCAAGCCTGGAAGTGGACAATGGCAGAATGGACAAGATGTAGTACAACAACACTTGGTCCTTTATGAGCTCTGTATTTTCTAAACATGTTATAACCTAGAGGGGTGATTTCAGTAGCTGTAATCCGTAGTCAGCCAATCCTGAAGAAGAGGTATAGTAGTACAAATTCTATGTGAGATAGTGTAAACAGGCTTAATGATTACAGGTTCATAGTACTAGGCTAACTGCCCTTGTGCGCAATCTTAAGCCTAGCCAATTATCCCATATGAGAATCAAACCCTACACCTTGTGTTGTAAGGCAAACACCTTAGCCATTATGCCAACCTCCCACCCTTAAAAAAAAATCTGTGAATGCATTTACACCTGCTGCCACAGAGTCTGACAACTCTTACCAAAGTAACTGCTGCAGGTTAGTGAGTAGAATATCAGTTACAGAGCTTTATTATCTGGGCTATTATGTTTTGAAGGCCTGTTGACATTAAATCAGCTGAAGCTTTTATTAACATACTATAATATGTATATCAAAGGGTGTGACTTAAGTTCACATCTGTAAAATTTGAATAAATGTTTATATAATAATAAAAGAAAGGCCCAAGCAGGGAAACATTGCCAGTCTCTAGGTGACTATTGTTCAGCAAACTCTGATAAACTGTCCAGTAAACAAAGCTACAACATCAGAGTTTGGAAAGGCATACAACCATAGCATGTGAAGCTAATAGTTTTAGACTCTATGCTTACTAACTGTGTAGAAAGTAAGTCTGGGCAATGTACAGACATACAAAATGCAACATAATAAGAGGGAGGGTGGGAAGGAGTGGCAAACTACCCATGCTTTTACACTTAGGTACTGAAATTTGTTTCTGTCCTAGTGATCTACTTATCCCAGAGGTCCTATGCATGAACATATCTTAAAACACGATTTTCTCAATAAGTTCTAAAGTCCTTACATCTCGTAGAATCTAGGACTCTACTTAATCCAAAGTGCCATGTGGATTTACTGTAAAAAGTTCTAGCCTTCACAGGAATTTTGGTGTAAACAGTACAGGGGAGGGTGCAATGTGTATGAATGGAAAAGACAGCTTGCAGAGAACCACAAAAGTCCTTACACAATTATAGCTTTTGAGAGTATATAACTTCAGAATTTTAAATGAGGGGCCTTTTTGGTTGCACTTTGATGATTATTTAATTTATTTATTTTTTGGTTGCTGGACACCCTGGTTGTATTACAATGTATAAATTACATGCTACAATTCACCTAGAATGAAACAGTGTACGTTTTTCACAACATGGTGTTTTAGGTCATACAGTTTACAAAAATAAACATAGGGAAGTAACAAATGGGTGCAATCAAATAACCAAATACAGTGGAAAAGGGCTGTATTACAGCAGGTCAATAGCTATTTACCTGTGATCAAACTGATATGGTCATTCATTTTCATATACACACTACTTCAGTACAAATCCACACATTATATACACTTTACTGACTATATACACACCTTAGATGTCCAACCATAATCAACACTCCAAGGGTCCGCCTTTTTCCTGCTAGTCTCCCATGCACTCCCGCAGTGCCCTCCTCTATTTTCCCCTCATCTTAGCCCCACACCATTCATACAGATTATTTCTTTCTTGCTTTTTCACACTTTGTCTTACTTTTTACTACCCCCGTGCTTTTAACACTCTCTAACTGGCCAAGACTCTGTCGTAATTTATGCTTGGATGAAGTAACTGAATTAACATGGAGTCTACATCTTAGATGCTTTTTTTTTTTAACTAACTTTTAACTCAATGATGATACTAACTTTTGACCCGATGATGCCCTGAATAAAAAATCATAACTGAGGCAGGGGTGGCTCATGCTATTGGGCTCCAGGACTGCAGCCCCCACACCTGTAAAAATGAAAAAAAAAAAGAAAAGTAAAAAAGAAAAATAAAAGTGAAAACAAAAGCAAGTCCTGGAACGTCGCGCGCATGCGCACTCATGGCATTTCATGATATCCGGACTGCTGGTGAACCAGTCTGGACCATGCACACAGAATCTGGACCGTCTCACCAGCAGTCCAGACTAGGAACACAGCATTCAACAGCAGAGATCCCAGAAGTCTATGCAGTTACAACTGCATAAACTGGAAGGGGATTGGACTGCAATGTCTGCAGGCTGGGAAGCAGCTTGCTCTCACAGGAGGGGAAGGACTTGCTCTCTCTTGTGGGCTTTCACGACCGGATGGACAACAGCATGGAATGTATTTGCAGCAAATGTGGATTTTAAGTGAACTGACGAACTTTGCAGCAGGAATGGACAAACTGGGCTCAGGTAGTGTTTGTGTTTGCAGCAAACATGGATTTTAAGTGAATGGATGGATTTTGCAGCAGGATTATATTTTACAAAAAGCTGAGAGTTTGAAAAGAAGTTTAATGCTGCTTATGCTGAGTCTGCTTGTATTGTTAATAGCACAACAGGTAGTGTACTTGCTTTTGATGCAGAAGGCTGTGGGTTCTACTCCCACAGTATATAGATGCATTGCTGATATTGTATTGTGTTTTACTTTTAAAGGGGGTGGATTCTGTAGCCCTGAGAATGTCCTCTTTGGTGGAGATATCTAGTAATGATGAACCTGTTATCAGTTTGCCATCCATTCCCTATTGCAATATTACTAGCTTATCGTTTTTTTTAATGCAACTTAGGCAATTTATTCCTCAAGGGGAACAGGCACTATTTGTATATGAAACAATGAAATATAAAGTTGTTTGCTAGCAGCAATGTCTTCATTAGTTACAGATATCTTTAATGTGGAATTATTTAGATGGCTTTTACTTCTGCAGAGATTGTGCATATTTACTGATAATGGTGGATTGTAGAAGTTTGAGTAGACTTTTATGATAGAAATGTTCTGAACTGGGCAGTTTTGTCATTATTAGTGCATGCATTTTGTTTCATTGTTTAATGGAAAAATGTTCAAAACAACAAATTAAAAATGGCCTCTAACAGCTGTAATGTATTATATGAGGAATATAATTTAATACAATCAGGAAGATGTTATCAAAAAACACATGCATGTTTCTTGTGCAAGGGGCCTATGATTTGAAAATAGCCCAAAGTTAATCTTTATCTGCCACTGGCCAGATGTATTTTCTTTGAATGTGGGTTTCAATGCTGTTTCAATGAATGTGAGTTTCAATGTCAGAGAAATTTTAATGTTGAGTCTATTTTCATTGTGAGACGGCATTGCTTTGCTTAGCAGAAGTCTATTAGTGTTTGTGCTGTAAAATAAAACTTTTAACTGAAATCCAAATCATCGTAGAAGTAAATCAGTATGCACATTACAGTGTTTACGGTAAATGGGTTGAAATAGCCAAGTAATGGGACTTTGGAATAGCTGCAGGGTGGAGGCCCCATTCGACCATGATTTTGTGAGGGGGGCAGCAAACTCAGACAGCCCTGGCTGAACCTATACCTCTTAACTGTCCAGATTTTTGCAGAATGAATAGATTTTTGCTTCTTATTTTTGATTTGTTCCTCATAAAATTTGTGTTTTTTCTGGAAAATCATTTAGGAATAAAGTCACTAAATAATGACAGACATTGAGTTTCAGACTTCATACTCTTCAGAAAATGCACGCTAAGGCAAGACCTGTTGTTCTGTCAACTGACTAAGTTTATACAAGAGCAATTTTTAGTACTGTTTGTATGTTCCCCCAATATATTTGGCCTTGTCCAGATTTTCTGCATTAAGAGGATGAGAGGTACGCGCAAATAAATCACTTTATAGAATTAGGTATATCTGGACCTCTCAACTGTCCCTGATTTTGGCTCAAAATGTTGCTCTCCCCCTAATAATCCCTCTGCAAAATGACAAATTTGGAAGAAAACGTGGAGGGTTTACAATTAATAAATAACTGTAATAATCAGAGTTATAGATTAATTTTAATTTCAGAAATGCATGTAGATTCTCTTATTTTGTCAGATGCCCAAGTTAACAGTACTAATATTAAAAAAGGGTCCCTTCTTTGACAGGTTCCCAACTGTATTGTGTGACTATTTTATATTTTTGGATCACATTTATGGTCCATTTTTTTCATAAAATTGTGGTTTTCTGGCAAATTAGTGGCAGATCATTAAAGACTGAAGTTAGAAAATAATGACAGACATTTGAGTTTCAGATTTCATACCCTTCAGAAAATTCATACGAATGCAAGACCTACTATTCTATTATCTTTCTAAGTTTATAAGAGCAATATTTACAATGTTTCCTTATTTTTGGGCCTTTGTCCTACTTCTGTTTATGGCTTTGTCCAGATTTCTTGCTCTGAAGCTGACAGGTATGACAAATATGTCAGGGCCATCACTGTCAGCCAGAGACATTTCAAATTGTGACATACTTGTTGCACCCCACTCCCCCACGTAGTGACTCTGGAAGTGTCCAAGCAAGGCGAGGAGCAGTTATGCAGTGTAAGTGTGCACATTTTCTCCCCATCCAAGGTAGACACAAGTACTACAGTGGCTTTTCATCTGTCCTTGATTTTGCAGAATGTTCTGGTTTTCTGTCATATTTTATACTGTTGATTTATGCTTCTTATTCAGAAAAAAAACATGTCATTGCAGTGCCTGTTGCTCTGTGTTTAAGTAGCAATGCTTTAATGACCATCAGATAAGCTTGTCTGAGACTGTCAGATGCAAGTAGGTTTTTTAATAAGCATACTGTTAAAGAATTACCAACATTGAAAGCCTTTTTGTTGTTGCCATGCAGAGAATATTTACATAACTAGATAGCGTATAAGCCTTAGGTATTGAAATGCATATGACAGTATTTGTAATAAAGGACAGGATTAGAGTATTTTCAGAAGCTCATAACATTTGTTGGAAACTTACAGTCATCTTTGCAGGCTTTACCCATAAACTAAACCGAATGCCAATCTATCACGTGTGGTCCATAACCGGTGCAGGAATCCTTTAAGCAATTTATCGTGAGCTTGATTCTTGTTTACTGTTCATTTTTTACTTTGATCATGTTTTCCCCACAAAACAAGTAGATAGTGTTGTCAGGCAGCAGGTCTTTTTTGGATAAGAAACATTTTACAAGTGGGGTATTGCTACTTTCAGCATGTTACTTTGTACTTTTATAAAGCTGAATATAAATTATAATTAGAACTGCAGTGCAAGGAGAAGTGGTTTGAGTTGAGTGCTGCTTGTTTTTATGCCTCATTTTGACTGGTATTCCAGTAATGTATTTAAAAAGTAATTTATTTTTTCATGCCTCGCAACCTTTTTGTTTCCATCTTGATATTAAGCAAGCTGTCATATAGCCAATGTACCGAAATATTTTTTTTTCTTCTACAATTCATTTTGTCTTGATTGGACTCTCATAATGACAGTTTGGCAGTGGCACCCAGGGCAGCGTATTTAATTAATGTCCCAGTTTTTGCGGTTTTTAGCATAGCTCCACCCATGTCTAGTTGGCCACACCGCTTCCTGTTGGCCCCACTCATTCAGCTGTCTCCCTGCTGCCCTCCTTTGATTTGAAGTCACCAGCCACCACTGGACTAAGGAATTATACTCAGTCTTTCTGGGAACAGTGTCTGCCTTTCTACCCCACCAAAAGATAGTTATCTTCTGTGTATCACCCTGGTGTTAGACTAGGATGAAAAGTAAAAGAACAAATGGCCAGAGGCATATAAGGCTGAGGGTTTGGGAGAAGAAACTCAAGCATATGTATAGAATCTATAAAGAGAAATGGACTTCACACAGAAGGAATGAACAGCCAAACACTTGACAGGAGACTCAAGTACTGCTAAATGGCAACACTACTCTCTGCAACACCCTGCCAATGATCAGTTGCTATCACACACATTCTGCCCATGCTACCACAGACAGCTATGTACCAAGTGCATTGCTGATGACTGAGTGTTACTGAAAGAAAAAAAATAAACACACTACTTCTGCAAAGCCAGTATAATAAATGCTTATTTTAAACAAATGACAACACTGTCAGTAATTTTTATCCACAGACAATCCCTGTATCCTACAATTAAAGCCAGCTTTATCGAATGAATATACCTCGGGTATCAGACTGTAATAAAATAAATATAACAATTAGACAAAGTAATTTATTTTAATCCCTGCTCCACGTACACAGATGTGGCCATCAATTATTTCAATGTTGATCCCTTCAGTAGTTTAACAATGTACGTACAAGTAGTAAATAACACCATTTCCTCATCAATCCCTTCAGTAGTGTAAACATGCAAGCATAAGTACTTCACTGACACCAAAATTAATAATTTCCCAACAATCCCTTCAGTAGTTGGGCCAGGTATGTACAAGCACCAAAATTATACATTTCCCCAATGACTTCTTCAGTAGTTTGCCCATCTATGCAAAAGCATTCAATAATACCAAAATGAAACATTTCCTTCAACAATCCTTTCAGTAATTCAGCCATATATACACAAGTACTCACATATACATGCATACACACATACACAAAAATACACTTTAAATACTTGCCATCTTCCCACATCCTGACAGTAGCAGTGTAGCACACAGGTTGCCTGAAAAAATACTTTACAAAAATAAGTATAACTTTTCCCATATGCTTGTGCTTCCTCTTTGTCATTAATTATTTCCTTCTTGGCTCAGATTGTCTCAGTTACCTGAGGCAGCCTGAGCCAATAAGAAGGGCTCCTTACTGCATCATGCAGCAGCCCAATGAGTTGCTTATTGAGTGATGCTTCTGTCACTGCCGAATGCTAACAATCAAACCTGACTGGTGATCGGGAGGAAGACTAATGTTGGGTTGCTTTCAAAACAGCCTGGCAATTGTAATAAGCTGATTTTTTTTTGCTTTGTTTCGTCTCTCTTTGAAATTCTCTCCATGTGCAGAGTACCGAGTACCCAGGACACAACAGAAAGTTAACTATTACTACTCATTCAAAAATAATAGAGGACTTTCTGAGTTAGCACGTTTCTGTTTTTTTACCTTTTTTATTAGCTGCCCTAGTTACGAATATATACATCATCAGTCAAGTTAAAAGACTAGCCCAGCTATGTGGTTTATAATACATTTTTTACAAATATCTTTAATCAGTATTACACAGATGTGTGCACTTTCTTGCATTAAATGATATTAGGTCAGATGAGTTACCAAATTATAATTCATTTACAACACTAGAAAATCCAGCATTCTAGTACTGTGTCAAATTCTCTACAGCAGATAGCTCATACAGTAAAATTCAAATTGCTAACTTAAGACTTTTTTCAAAAGAGTTAGTGAATGCAATATAATACTTTTGATTTCTGTAAGCTACATGTGTACAGATTACATTTCTTTAGTGTTATACAGAGGTACTCAATAATCGTGGTCATCATAACTGAAGAAATTTAACAAATATGTCTGTTGCCTCTGTTACTATGTAAGTTAAACAAAGAGCACTCCTATGGTTTCAAATACCATCCTTAACATTTAACAATCAGTACTAACACAGAAGTGATTTTGTTCAATGTACAACTGCCTGGCAGACGGTTCAAGTTAGTTCTACTACTACACATTAAGAAAAGCCCAAGCAGGAAAGCCGTATCAGTCTCTAGGTTACTATTGTTCAGCAAAATTTGACAAACTGCATAGTACACAAAGAAACCGTAGCATGTGATGCCAATAGTTTAATGTTTCAAGTTTACTGTAAAAATCAACCATTTAAAAAAGACAAACTGCAAAGAATTTTTCTGCATTTTATGGGCTCTTAGTTTACACCGGTTCCAGTCTGAGTGGATAAGCATTAATCATGAGGGGGGTTGTAGTTCAAATATGGTTCCACTTGTTTTTAGGCACTTAGATAATGAGTGGACAATTTGTGTGTGACCTGTGTAGCACCAATGCCAAAACAATGTGCTATAGAGGAGCCTATACGTTTACTTCCATGCTTGTTGTGTTTAGCATATGCAGTGTAAATAAGTTTAGTAAAATTACAGATTGTAAATTTATTTGATTGTTTTATTTATTTTTGTATATGGCATGCACCAGCTGATGATAATTTGTTCAAGTACAGAAAGCAGTTCAACAGCAGCCATCTATTTTTTACTTTGCTAAAGCATGATACCCAGGTATCTATACAACAAGCTTTACATTATTTGTTTTACTTGCATCACACACAAAAAAAGGACTGACCTTGATGTGAATCTCTTCTGGAGCTGGATGTAGATTGAGACAGCTTCACCTTGTTTCCCTTCCTGTGCAGTAGTTAGTCTAAAAGGTGTCACAGCACAATCTCAGTCTACAGGCACCCTACATCTCTCATCAGAGCAAAACTGTGTGGCAGAGAAGCTGAGCAGGGCAAAGGCAGACCCTCATGAATGGAAACTAGATCAGGTGGTCTTCCAAGATTTGATCCATCTTTGGTGAGTTCTTCAAGTTGACCTCTTTGCATCCTCTCTGAACAATCAGCTGGTAAATTTCTGCTCCAGGACTCCATACAAGAAGGTTTGGAAGACAGATGCTTGGACATGAATTTTCAAATATGCTTTTCTAACCTTTCCACTGATATCCATGGTACTTTCGAAGCTTCAGAAAGAATGGCCAAAGTCATTTTGGTGACTCCCTTTTGGCCCAGGCAACAGTGGTTCTCCTTTCTTTTGGAACTGGCCTGGGTTAATTACCATGAGTTTCCTAACAGAATGGATCTACCTACACAATAACAGGACTGTTTGATATACCCCAATCCCAATAAACTTCAAATGATTGCTAGATGACAGGGTCTTAATTCCCTTCAGGGGCCTGTTTCCTGTTGATGTGCAGTAGGTACTTATGGAGGCAAGAAAGCCTACTAATACAAATTCATATATTAGTAAATTAAAAAAAGTTTTCTTGTTGTTGCCACCAATATAACCAATGTTAATTCAGGGCTAGTGTTTGGTTTTAAAATATTTGTGTGAATTACTGTCCTTTAGCCAATCTTTCTTCTCCAACAAGGTTCATTCATCATCCATTTCAGAAGGTCCACACTGAATCCTCCCCTTTCAATGCATTCTTATGTCAAAATGTTTTATTAAAGGGTTTTGCATAACAGAGCTCAAAAAATGGTGGTTCCCCCTTGGGATCTTAATTTTGTGTTAGAGAATCTAATATTTGCTCCATTTGAACCAGCTCATCTGACTTAAATGAGGTTCTTAACGCTGAAAACTGTTCTACAGGTTCTAGATCTGAATTCAACAGTGGATGACAAAAAAATGTTCCTGACTAAACTCCTTAATAAATACCACAACATTCTAGCCTCTGAAAGTGGTAAAGGCTACAACAGCACATTCCTTTAAATTTTGTTTTTTGAAGTTACCCTTACAGAACCACAAACATTTATCATAGTTTACCTGTCTGCCTATCCAATGAGACCCTTCTATTTAAAAGTTTATCCCTTTAATAATGTCTGGACAGCTCTCAGAGAAAAGTATGCCAACATTAAACAATGTCTACAGTTATCAGTGCTAGACTCAATTTCTAGGAAATGAGCTATGCAGCTCAACAATTCGGTTACTCTGCAGTAATGCACCACTCTGATGCAACATGTGTACAGCATACTGCAGGTCATTGCTCATCCCAGTAACAGTTAACGTATAATCTAGTCAGCAGTTTGAGTTTTGCCAAGGAAGAGCAGACATGCCTTCTGTGGAAATATCATTAAAGATGAAATTTGTCAGAGTGGATATAAAAATAAGCAGGTATTACAATTAGATTAGCCTGTAACTAGGTAAAATAGTCAATTGCAAGATGGATTATTACACAAAAAAAAATAGAATGAGGCATTATAACTGCATTTGCCATAACCTACATCATGTATACTATTACTGAGTGAAAACCAATCCATAAACAAACTACCAGTTTTTAAAAAAGCAGATTATTTTGTCAATGTTATTAAATCCTAAAGTAAAACAGATACACATTTATAAAAATGCCAGAAAGTAGTACAGATGCACAGACATATCGAAATATTTTAGGAACATAAGAACAATCCTAGGCAAGTGATACTGAGGCCCATAAAATGCCTAGCCATATGCAACTTTAAGGAGACACTCAAAAGTTCATACCTTCCCTTTCAAGCGTTTAATACTGCTCACCTCCCAAACTGACCAGGGCTATACATAACAATCCTGGCATAAATTTGTCACTATCCATCCAGTCATCAAGACAAATCTTAAATGTAGTCGAAGCAGTACTTTGTTTGACCTGTAGCAGTAACTTATTCCACAGGCTGAGAATACACTGAGTTAAGAACCTATGTATACAGTGAGCCTTGTTTATTTGTTGGCATAGAGTTAAGCCCCTACTGATGGTGTTTATAGAGACACTAGTTCTGCAAGTAAAAGAAGGTCAAATATGACTGGGTCTTTCATGGCTCAAAAAGCAAGGCAAAGGTCACCTCAGAACAGCCTTTAGGTTACTGAGTATAACAAGAATTGTGCTAATCTTTTGGAATGGTTGAAACATTTAAGGCCTTTGACTTTCTTGCTAAGCTGTCTATGGAGCTGTTCTAGTTGAGCAATATGCTTTGATCTATGCATACCAAAGGGGGCACGGTATTCAATGAAAAGTCTAATAATGGAAGGTTAGTAGCATGATTTCTTTGTAGCTTGAATATAGTCCCTTAGAATTTACATGGGACAGAGAGGACTTCTTGACTATGGCAGAAACATGATGATTGAATGAAAGAGGATTGTCCACATAAGTACCCAAGTCTGTTACGACTGTATCTGGCTGAAGAGAAGTGAACAGTTTTTTTACCATATGCTACTACCCTGCACTGTTTTGCATTTAATTTGAGATAATTTTCACTTTTATAGGGTATGTGCATATTCCAGCTCTTTCTGGAGCTCTTTAGCATCAGTGGATGAAGAGATAACAGTGCCCAGTCTGCTAACTTGGTCACCCACACTCTTGGATTACGGGACTGGATTTCTGCAAAATAAATGCAAAGCAGGACAGGTCCCAGCACTGATCCCTGCTGCATCACACTAATTGCAATTGTACCTTCATAGAGGGTACTAACATGTTTCCCAACCTGGGATCTGTCAGATAGCCAAACTGCAATCCAGCGGCTAACACAAGGATTTACATTGCATTTATTTGTTTAACAAGACCACCTTTTTACTAGAGAAAGACATTTTGTGAGAGTTCAGATGCTTATTTTATTCAATCACAGTAATTTGAAAGCTATATGATGATGCAGTTAACACTGTCAAGATACTGGAAACTCATCAGGGCAATGGATCCAAATGGGAATAATCCTTGAATTAACAGGAAAATAACAGTATTAATACAACTTTCTCTTACCTTTCCTTAAGAATTAATTTGTTCTCTTTCTGCCAACAGTCTTTAAAATCTGAACAAAATTCATGCCAGATACTGAAGAATGTGTTGGGCGAAATCTCCTTTTCTGCGTTTTTTGGCTTCACTAAAAAGAAAGATGCAGTTTCTAGGAAGCTGGCAAAAAAAAAAAAAAAACCACAAATGCAATTTAGTATGGAATACACCCAATATTCAGTGACACATATCCCAAGCTTTCATCCACATCATTAGCGTTTTAAACATTAAATACCATTCAGCAACTCAACATATACATCTAACTAGATATATGTTGCAACAGTGATGAATAACGAATTTCAAAAGCATCATTCTACCCTGAAGACTGCTATAATGAAAGCAGTTTTATGACTGCTGCTATAGTGTGCACATTAACTTCACACCACAATTTGTATTCATAAATTTAAATGTAAGATATGCTGTGTTCAAGTGCTATAAATGTTGTTGGCTCCTTATTCCGAGGTCCTTAAAAAAAGAAGTTATGTGCTCACCATAACGTTCCATCTGAGTAAGTACTTCATTTGTCTGCAACCTGTGGGTCTCGGATCCGAGCCGGCAGCTTTCCAAGCTCCAAGATCCGAGCTCCTAGCTCCTTCCCCTACCCATAATCCCCTGCTACCAACCATATTACCTCAGATCGTTATTTTTGCCTCACCAACCTGGTAACACAAAAATCAACTCTAAAGGTGATCAGAAAAATCCCGAAAGGTTCGGGGGATGGCAGGGGGGGTCAGTTGCAGACAAATAAAGTACCTACTCAGATGGAACGTTATGGTGAGTACATAACTTCTTTATCTGAAGTAGTTACTTCATTTGCTCTGCAACCTGTGGGACAGAGTCCCCAGCTACCTTATAAGAACCTGGGTGGTCCTTACGGAAGGATATTCCGAAGCACCGTGGAGCCAAAAGAAGCCCTACTCCTCGAAATCACATCTAGTTTGTAATGAGAAATGAACGTATGAGAACAGGACCAAGTAGCTGCTGAACATATGTCATCCACTGGAACCCTAGACCAAAAGGCTGTTGAAGTGGCTACAGATCTTGTAGAATGAGCACGGATACCAACCAGGGCTGGCTTGCCAGACGATATGTACCCCTGAATAATACACTGACAGATCCAATTTGCTACAGTCACTTTGGAAATGGCTTTGCCCATGGCTGATTTTGCATAAGAGACAAACAACTGGTCTGACTTTCGAAACTCTCTAGTCCTATGCAAGTAGAAACGCAGCTGTCTGTGCACATCCAATTTGTGCAACGTGCATTCTCCCGTGTTCTGAAATTTTGGAAAAAACACTGGTAGATTTATTGATTGATTTATATTTGCTTCTGAAGCAACCTTAGGCAAGAAAGACGGGTTAGTCCTGAGGGACACTCTATCTTTGTGAAAGATAAGGTAAGGAGGTTTCATTGGCCGAAGTAATAGCCACTAAGAAGGATGTTTTCCATGACAAGAACCTTCAATGGAACCGAGGCCGCAGGTTCGAAAGGTGGACTCGTCAAGGCTTGCAAGACTAGAGTGAGATCCCATGGGGGAACCACAGACTTTACAGGTGGATTTAAAAGAAAGATGCCTCGTAAGAAGGTTTTGCACAACTTTGTAGATGCTAAGGAACCTATGCCGTCACCCACATGAAAATGGGAGATGGCCGCCAATTGCACCTTAACCGTAGAAGCACTTGCTCCCTGCCGAAAAATCAATGAGAGGAAGTCCAGAATGGAAAGAATAGGGACAGTAAATGGGTCCAAGCCCTTGTCTTTGGCCCAAATGGAAAAACGTTTCCATTTACTGTTGTAAAGTTTTCTGGTAGACGGCTTATGAGCCGCAACCAGAATGGCCTTAATGGGAGATGAGATACCGGGAGTCCTAGCCATTATTGGAACTGGATCAGCCAAGCTGCAAGCTTGAGGTTGACCAGGTTCGGGGTTGGGCAACCCGCGGGATGCGAGATCAGGTCTGGACTGTGATCCAGAATCCATGGAGGAGCCACACTGTGAGACCGCAGAAAAGGGAACCAGATTTGTCGAGGCCAGAATAACTCTGATCCCTGTTTGTTTATATACAAGACTACTGACATGTTGTCTGTCTGGATCACAATAGTCCCCAGGGGAAGAAGGTCATGGAGAGCTTGCAACGCCAAAAGCACCGCCCTCATCTCTAGGACATTGATATGCAATGCGGTCTCTAGGGAAGTCCACGTGCCTTGAATGGATCTGCCTGAACTATGCCCCCCCCCCCACCCGAGGCAAGAAGTGTCCGTGGTCAATGTGGCTTCGACCGGGGGAATCACAAAAGGCCTCCCTTCTCTGAGTTCCTGCGCATGTAACCACCAAAGAAGGGAGTCCCTGCAAACTCTGCTCAGCGGTATCGGCATGTTCAATGGGTGGAACGAGAGGGACCATTGGACTTGAAGGGTCCATTGTAGTATTCGCATTCGCAGACGGGCATGGAGGGAGAGACCGATCGCTGCTGACATAGACCCCAGTGCCCTCAGGACTAACTCCGCTGGAGAGGTAGGATTCCGAAGAAGGGCTAACACCTGATAGGACAAGCTGTTCAGTCTGACTGATGTTAGAGTAGCTCGGGAGATTCGAGTATCCAACCTGGCCCCTATGAATTCCAGGGCTTGAGTGGGGCACAGGCAGGACTTCTGCCGGTTCACTGAAATGCCTAGGTTGTGGGCTAGAGTCAGTGCGTAATCTCTTGCCACAGAGAGCTGATGCCTGTTGGTCACAGTAAGGAGCCAGTCGTCTAGGTACAGGAAGACCTGAATGCCCTGAAGTCTCAGGTGGGCTGCAACCACTGCCATGACCTTGGTGAACACTCTGGGGGCTGAGGTGAGGCCGAATGGAAGAACCCTGAATTGATAATGACTGGCTCCAAGCCGGAAGCGGAGAAACCTCCTGGATCGTCTGTCCATCAAGATGTGGTAGTACGCATCCTTGAGGTCTATGGAGCACATCCAGTCGTTCTCCCGCAGAAGGGGGAGAATAGATTGAAGAGTGACCATCTGGAACTTTTCCTTGGGTATGAACAGATTCAGAGCAGAAAGGTCTAAGATGGGTCTGAGGTCCCCGGTTTTCTTTGGCACCAAAAAGAACCTTGAGCAATAACCCAATCTGGACTGATCTGGGGGGACTGGCTGGATGGCTCCTTTTCTTAGCAGCTTCAAAATCTCTGAAGCCGCTGCCTCCCTCTGATCGGGTGGGACATCGGGGAAGCGTCTGGTTTTGGGGGGAAGATTTAGGAATGGAATGGAATAACCTCTGGACGTGATACAGAGCACCCATCGATCCGTTGTAAGGGACTCCCAGTTTGACAGGTGCTCCGTCAACCGCCCCCCCCCCCGACTGCCTCCAGAGAGGGACAGTCGGGCAAGCCCTCAGGGCTGTTGCGTGGGTCTGTCCGAGAAAGGTTCTCTAGACCCGAAATTACGTGCCCCCCCCCTGCCTCTGGGCCGGCGTCCACCTTTTCCTCCTCTGCCTCTAGAGGACGAGTGGTCCGCAGCTGGATGGGATTGCTGAGACTTGCAGAACCACAGCTTCTTTTGTCCCCCCTGATTCCTGGAAAAGGATCTTTGGGGACTAGAGAAGCAGACTCAGACGGCAGACAGCATCTTCCCATCCTTTTCACTTTGGACCAGCGTATCGCGAACGGTCTTGCCGAAAAGAGCAGAACCGTCAAAGGGGGCGTTCGCGAAGGATGCCTTGAAGGGATCTGCGAAGTCGCAAAGATGGAGCCAGGCGTGACATTGTAAGACGACCCCTGCTCCGCTGGCTCTAGCGGCTCCCTCCGTAGCATGGGAGAGGAGCCGCATAGACGTATTAGAGATGGATTTCAGAGTGGCCATTCGTGTCGCAAACACAATCTTGTCTCCGACTGACATGGACTCCGGCGGGGGGGGGGCCTGCAGTGTATTCCTTGATCAAGTCTCGCTGTAGCCTGATGGTATGTGCCATATAGTTCAGCGCCCTTATGGAAATGGTCGCTGAAGCAAACATCCGCTTCCCAATCCGGTCCAATGCTCGAGATTCTTTATCTGGCGGGTGGACCAAAGAACTCTCCTGAGTGAGTTCTTTCTTGGTGGCCGCAGCCAGCAACATGGCATCAACAGGGGTTCCTTTGGCCAATGACTGTCTATCTGTGGGGGAACTTAGGACTTTATCGGGATGCCTAGGGATTGGCTCCACGGTGTCGGGCTCCTTCCACGCCCTGGTGGTAATTAAGTCCACCAGGGGGTCAGCCGGAGGGGACACCCAGGAGGTAGATGGGCCTGCCTGAAACACCTCCAGGAACACGGATTCATCAAGGGAAGGTTTTTGGGCGGACCACCGCCCTCTAATACGCAACATTTCTATGATGTCTCCAAAGGAGACATCTTCAGGGGGTGACTTTGGGGAACCCTCCCTATCATCTAAGTCCGTGTCGGTGGTAACGGACTCGGGGGAGTCCAGATGCCTCCTTTTACACCGACGTTTCCGAGGAACCTCCTCGGTGGGGCTATCCAAAGAGGGCTCGTCCACGGGTAGTTGTTCCTCCACGGGAACTAGCTGGAGGGCTTGGGCAGGCTGTCCTGATGGTCAGATGATGGAAGACAGACCCTCATACAGTGGGGGTACGGGTGGATCCGAAGCCCGAACTGGGGACCTGGAGGACCTCGACAGTACCCTCTCCACTACCTCAAAATCCAAAGGAGAATCGCCCTTGCCAGCCTCTGAGAGCAATCTCCTCAGCTCCGAGGAAGGGATCGGGGTCGGAGCCGATGCAGTCGGCGCCGAGAGAGAGGTGCGCTCCGAAGCCAACAGCTCTGAAGACACAACTCCCTCGGATCCGCCGCTCAGCCCTCGGCCCCGAGAGCTCGGATCCGACAAGCTCGAGGGCATAGTCGGCGAAGAGACCAGCGCTATCGGTGCCGACAAATCCCTGGGTTCGAAGGGGCCTGGATCCGATGACTCCGAGATCCAAAAATGAGTCGGAGAAGGAGTGATCGGGGCAAACATGGGGGCCGCACTCCCCCCCAGAGGGGGGGAGGCAAGAGGACCCCCATCTGCATTTGTGTCTGCAAAAACAGACGCATCATCCGATCCATATCCACTTCGGAGATGCTTCTCGTTAACCTGGAAGAGGTAGTCAAGGCGGGCTGGGAGGGCCACCTCGATGACCTCGAGGGAGGCCGATCCTCCTCCTCTGGCTCCGGCGAGAAACTAGGTGAACGGAGCCGAGAGGAGGAGGATCCGGAGACCCTCGAAGGAGACTTAGCTGCTTTAGTAGGCGGAGCCGAGGGTTGAGATTCAGCCCGCCTTTTATGGGATCTATGTCCCTCCTTATCCTTGTGCCTCTTCTCTCTAGCAGAAGAGGCACTAGTTTCCTCAGAGCTCAAACCCGAAGAGGGAGGTTGAGTCCTGGGTTGAGCTAAGGGAACAGAAGGTGCCGGGGATGCTGAAGCAGCCGGAGCCCGAATGGGAGAGGAAGAAGCAGCTGACTCCTGGGGGTGCTTTCCTGCCAGGATCAGCTTTTTCCTCCTATCCCGAAGTGCCCGGGGGTTAAAGGCCACACAGATCTGGCAGGCTTCTGATAGATGGGCTGCCCCAGGCACAAAACGCACTGAGTGTGGCCATCAACTGGGGAAAGCTTGTGGCCCCACTCAGTACATTTAGAAAAAACGGCCTTAGGCCCTTCCGACATCCTAGCACTCACACACACACCCAAACGCTAAGGGGGGAGTGGGAGTGACTAAAGAAAAGCTAATTAACTGCACCAAAAAATTAAACTAGCACAAAATGGAATCGAAAATGGGGCCAATACCACACACACAAGATTATAAATTCTAGAAAAAAGGTTATAAATCACCAACGATCTCACCCAGCCAGGAGCTCTTCAAACGGAAAGCTTCTTCAGCCGTGGCAAAAAACGATCTGAGATAATATGATTGGTAGCAGGGGATTATGGATAGGGGGGAGGAGCTAGGAGCTCGGATCTTGGAAAGCTGCCGGCTCGGATCCGAGGTCGGATCCGATACCCACAGGTTGCAGAGCAAATGAAGTAACTACTTCAGATGTACATTTAAAAATAAACACATTTCCCATCTATCACTTAGATTACTGCATCATCCAAGACATGTAACTACATTGCCACAGCTTCACTTTCTCAGCCCAAAGAGGAAAACAGACATGCACACACCAAACATTTGAAGAGTTAGACAAGGTCATTAAGGCCAACAGAGAGGTAAACAGAAACTGACAGTGACTAACAAGAAACCAACAAAGGGAGATATTCTATGGCCTAGAATACTAAAGGGTTTCTATGCCTTTACCTGGGAGACATGCTGGATAAAGTTCAGAAGCACAACATAAATACCCAAATGTTGCAGCAAAGGACAATCTTATCAAACAGGATTTTTGTGTCAGCAACTATTTTGTAGCCACTGAATTTTTTGTCACAGCACGTATGTGCAACCGTTCACATAAAGAATCATGCGCTCTACTTACAAAAGGATCATACTCCTTACACTTCCTTTCGATTTTATTATTTATTAAAACATGTTTCATTATCTACAGCTTTTGACTGCAGAGTGAGTGCATAGTTGCAGCTGGAAGATTTGGTAATGAATAGTTTCTGTACTTCATTCAAAACAGACTTGATTGTATGACTAGAGAAATTTCTAGAATCTAAGTAATACATACTTTTTCTTTTGCAGATCCCACCCATTTAGAAGCTTTTCAGAGTGGCTGACAAAACTGCAGAAAACAGTGATTAAAATGAAGGAAACACTGGCTGCATATGAGGCTTGTCAAAAAGAACTGCTTCAAAGAAACAATAGAGCTAGAAGGCACTGCATGCAAATAAAAATGGAGATTTTCAGCTGTACCACACCAATTGGAAGGAACAGACTGAATTAATTTTGTGGAAATACAAATAATTTTCTCCTATAAATCAGGCAAGTTTGCAAGGCTCTGTTGTTCACTTACACAAAACTCTGCAATGCTTTTCCAGTGTTTCAACTACACTAAGAGCCATTCAAGCTAATATAATACTATTTTCTTGATTTACTGCACTTGTAATTGCTTTATACACTGACCACTATTGTTTCTGACCATTTTAAAGCATTTATTAAATTTTGTGAACAAATAGTCATTTGTTGACTTTTCTAGTTCTGTATACCTCCAAATCTCCTTGCAGAAAGGTGAATTAGCCAGGTACTTAGTTTGGTGGTTGTTTAATCTGCACTTGAGAGTTGTTTTTGCTGAGCTTTTACTTTAAGAAATTCCACAATGATCCATCTTGTGACAGAAGGTGTTTATCTGGTTTCTCCAAGTTGTGAAGTAATGCAGGAAGCTCAAAATGTAGTTTTGTATTGGCTGGGAGTCGGTCTTCAAGCTCTTTCTTCTCTGCCATAAATCAGGCAAGTTTATATGGAGTTGCCCATTGGGCAGTTCCGGTTAGTAGTGCCCTGTATAGCAGCAAAAGCCTATACAGCAAAAATGTCTTTATAAAGTTAGGATTAGGTTTGAAAGCTGTTAAATAGAATGGCATTTTGTGGAAATAAGTTCCGAGCAGCTTGCTTGTGCACCAAATAGTACTACCATATCCAAGCGTTATACAGCATCTTGCCCTTTACCCCAGAGTCTATTTTGCATATCAAATAGCACTACCATATTCCAGCACAATATAAAATCTTGTCCTTAACACCAGAATCTTCTTTAGGAGATCCCTGTTAAAACCAAATTCTTAATCCTAAACAGCCAACCCTGCTAAAGGGTGGGACAACATGGATATGCAGTTTGGTAGATTTGGACATCCTAAGGCAATGTAGCAATTGTGTCATTCTTAGACAACCAGTTAATCACTTAAGAAAATAAAATGGTATGCAAGAGAAGTAAATATTCAACTACTTTAGGGGCAAAAATATCCCACAGAAATGAGGTTGTCAGGAATATCCATACTACATCCCTCACACAATCACACACACACACACACACACACACACACACACACACACACACACACACACACACACACACACACACACACACACACACACACACACACACACACACACACACACAGCTATTGCCTTATGCTGAGGCACTTAAAAGAAACCTTCCCAACTTCAAATACCTCCAAACCACCTAATGGCAACACTGCTCCTCAGCAATCATTAAAGCACACACCAAACACAAAACTAAACATCTTATGCAAGCCTACATTCAATGGTCCCCCAAGAGCAAAGCCCATAAGGCAAGATGCCCCACTCACCATGCTAGACAAGGAGATGGTACTAGTTAGATGCCTATCTGAAGCCAGGATACACAATATCATGCACACACTCAAGTTACTACATCCCAGGTACTGACATGATCTACCATAGTCCATGTGGGTGTAAATAACCTAAAACATACCGCACTGGGCTATATGAAAACAGACAGACTGGATCTCTCTGAATATGTCATAGATACGTATGAGCCTTGCACTGAGTAGCATTCTATCCTCCCCAAGGTTTATGCCACTGTATGAACATAAAATAACTGATTTTAATAGGTGGCTTAGTTGCTGGTGTCACTCCAGGGGACTACAATATCTGTCAGCATGGGAGGACATGGTCAAAAGACCACGTTGCTCTGCAAAGGCTGGGCTGCACCTGTGCACCCTAGGCTTTTGGATACTGACTAAAACTTTATCCACCCCCCCTTAGAACCTTTTTTAGGCAATGCCTAAAAGACAAAACTAGCAACATAATGAAAAAATCTATAAGCAACCTTAAGGTGCTACTGCTCAATGCTCGGAGCCTAAACAAAAAACTCCAGACCCTTCCAGCCCTCTTCACTCTGAAGAAAGTATGCATTTGTGTCTTGACCAAGACTTCTTTTAAAGCCATAGAACGTATTCCAGACGTTCAAGGCTACAGTGACTTCCACACATTTAGACCAACAACAGCATAGACTTCGGCCAAAGGTGGTGTTGTCTCAATCTACGTTAGCAACAATCATAGTTCCAGTTTGGATAAACAGGATGATAGCATGTAGCTCATCCATGTGCAATTCACCAAAAGGTCCCTCACCGTATCAAGGCTATCTACAGGTTATCATCTATGCCCCTAAAAGCTTCATGACTCTTCCCTAATTAAATGTCAATAAAGAAATAAATAAACCTACTAGAGGCACTCACTATTCAACCAATAACCATATTCATGGGTTACTTTAACACCTCCTCTATAGACTGGAAAATGTACACTGCCTTAAAATCACAGACACAATGTTTCCTGGGCTTTTTTTATTTTTTATTTATTTATTTAACATTTGTTGACCGGGAAAGTCCGACTAGGTTCCACAGATCCTGTTTTCAGTGGAGGCCCAGGGAGAAATGCTCCAGAAGCATGTCTTTAGAATGTGGGAGGAAAACGAAGTACCCGGAGGAATCCCAGGTGAATGCAGGGAGAACATGAAAACTCCACACAGAAGGCACCCCAGCCGAGAATCGAACCAGAGAACCTCTTGCTGTGAGGCGACAGCATTAACCGCTGCATCACTGTGCCGCCCAATTATTCTAGTTATTAACACAAACACCCTGGAACAGACAGTGCACAGTCTAACCAGGGGATCAAACATACAGAATCTGGTACTCACTAACAAGGGAGAGCACTGCATCACCCCTTCCCCCCACTAAATCATGTCCTCACTAGTGAGGCTGGATCACAAAGCTGTCTCATTTGTCAAAATTCAAGGCTCCCTCAAACCTGAGATGACAGCTACCTATGCAGAATTACTGACAGAGTCCCTATACAAACATGGATGGCTGCACAGGAGCTGCCATACCTACTAGGAATAAACCCATAAACAAAAACTAAAACCAAACCCCACTGGTGGAATCCTGACCTAAACAGGATAAATAATAAAAGACTACCCGTGGTCAAAGTCCGGAAGTGCAACTCCCTTAAAGACAAGTGATCTCTTATTAACTTAACAAGAAACTTCCATCTAATTAAATCACTGGAAGCCAAAAATTCAAACAAACAAACCAAAGAAAGCAACAAAAGAACAAAAGGAGTAGTCCACACAGGATGTATTATTCTGAAGAAGTTGTGGTTACTAATCGGATAAAAAGTGCTTAATTGAATAAATCCTGGTAGACTACTCCTTTGGTTGCTTTCTTTGATCCAATTAAATCAAACAAGGTCAACTACAAGGTTAGGATAGCCTCATAGGCTAAGGACAATCACAAGGTCTTCTTCAGCTAAGTCTGTTACCTTAGAGGTAGCACACAAAAGTGTGCTGAACTGGTGGCAAACAGTAGCACCTTCACCAACCAGGGTGACATAGCAAATCTACTGGTTGATAAATTGAGCTCAAACTTCACTCCCCCCCCCCCCACTCCACTGGTGGCAAAAAGTAGCACCTTCACCAACCAGGGGCACATAGCAAATCTACTGGTTGATAAATTTAGCTCAAACATCACCCCTCCCCACTCCACTAGGTAAAGCCCTCTCTAACATACTACATCTAACTATTAGCAGGGACAAGGTGCTGGCAGCACTCACTAAAGCCAAGAACACCAGCTCTGTGGGTTCCAACAACAGCCCTGGTTTCTTCCTTAACAGTCAGAAACATGAAGTATCAGGACCAATTTAGGCACTCTTCAACTACAGCCTTGAAACAGGCTACATTCTCAGTGAATGGAGGACTGCAATAGTCATTCTCTTTCACAAGTGTGGACCATCAGCTGACCCAGGGAACTACCAACCCATCAGTCTAATAAGCCTAATATACAAAGTCATGGAATGAATTTTCATGGAAATGATAAACAAGGACAATGGCAACATACAGACACTGGACCCATCCCAGTTTGGCTTTGTTAAGGGAAGGTCATGCTACTCAACCTGGTAGACTTCTCTCAAAGGGTCACCAAAGCAATGGATGAGGGTAGAACAGTGCATACTGTGTATCGTGACATGGCTAAGGCATTCGATACAATACCCCACTCAGGGACTGTTGACAAGCTCTCTGATCTGGGAGTAAGTCCTTACAGAACTCACTGGAACAAAATGTAGGATGCTTGTAGAGTGAGATTGTGCTGTGAAACTGTATCTCAAGCTAACATGGCTAATCTGCAAAGGGGGTATGACCTGGTTCCCCCTTGCTTGTTGATGTACCACATGACTGGGGTATCGTCTGCAACCACTTGAAGAGGTCCCGGGGACCAAAGATGGTTCAAAGAATTGAGTGCCTTTATTAAGGGGAAGCATCTCCTTAATATTTATGTGCTTGCATCTGTCTTTGATTATCTTACACCCCCTCCACTTTTATCCCTACTGAAACTTCTCCCCAAGCAAAGCCCAAAGTTTCCGTGGTGACAGACTGCTTTGGAACAGGAAGGGAGTAGGGAAGACCTGATTTAAGGATATCTGTTGCCTCCACTAAAAGATTTCTCTTCTGACAAACCCCAGCACTGGGATCTGAAAAGATAAAGGGTGCTGATGCTGGGAATAACCGGATTTCAGATGCCACTCTTTTTCATATGTAGTCTTGCCCGGGTATCATGAGACTTACACATGCCATAAGATCCAAAGTCCTGAGGTATTTACTCATAGTGATAGAAGTCTGAGTGTAAAATCTTAGAAACAGATCTAAATAAAGATATTTTTTTTTCCTGTGGAAGAAAAGCTCTTTGAACTGAGGTGCTAGATGACATCTCAGTAACACAATCCTGTGTGTGGGAATCAAGAAAGACTTTTGAATGTTTTCGTGGAATCCCAGTTTGTGCAAGAGATCTCTCACCCAAGAGAGAGATTCCTGCCACTTAAAAGCTCTGCAAAGATGAGCAAGTCATCTAAGTATGGAAACGTGGATATCCTGTAAGCTGCACTGAGCTGTAATTGGAGCTAGACACTTTGTGAACACTTCTGGTGCAGCAGATAGTCCAAAAGTAAGGCACAGAACTGATAATGTGATCCAGACACACAAAACCTTAAGAAATGTCTGAAGTCTGAATAAGGAAGGTTGTCATGATAAGCATTGTTTAAGTCTAATGTCACCAGGAAACTTGAAAGAGGTAGTAGTAACAGCAACAAATTCTAAAATAATTTTGAATTAGAGCACGATCTCAAATAGGTTTAGGAAAAAAAGAACTAGAACTAGACTCTAAGCATTTTCTTTGTTCGACACTAGAAACATCCTTGAATAAAACCCTTCCCCACCTTGGAATGAGCAACTGGTTCTATCAGGCCTTAGTAAAAACAACAAAAACTGGAGTTGGAAATGCAAACCAACCTTTAATATGCAGCAAAGCTTTTGGGTAGGACCCTTCTTTAGTACAATGTAAGTACTTCAATCAACAGATATTTTTAAAGAAATTCAAATAAAATCACGTGGCACAGCCCCAATCACTATCCAATAACAGTTACTCAATTACAACACAAAGTCACATTACCTAGGCATTCTACATAAAATATAAAACAATTATTTCTATCTATGCTGCATCTGTTTTTTTAACTAAAACTGATTTGATCCTTACTGCAAGCATTAACACCTGGTGCATGGTCAGTACCAGCGGTCATATCCCCGGAAGAAGTATCTAGAGAGTCATACACATACTGCAAACAATGAGTAGTGACCTGTGCAATAAGAGAAACCAAGTTATTTAAAGCAGATTTTTCTTCACAAGAAGAAACTGTAGATAAAATATTTCTCATATGTTCACAACTTGTGAAAATAAACATTAACATACGATTCTGACAATTCAAAATGCTAAAAATCAAAGTTGCAAAAGTATACACTTTTTCCCCATACCTATCAATAATTCCCCATCCTTACTAGAAAGATATGATCCTTACTAGAAAGATATGATTGGAATGAACTAAGTGCTTAGCAGAAGTGGAATCAACTAGAGTATAGTTGCTGTGTCAAGTTTGGGAATAGTGTATAAAAATTTAAAAGACTGGGGAACTTTATACATCTTATCTGCCTTTTCAGGGACAGCTGACTATTAGGAGAATTGCAGGTAGTAAGACACATCCTCTAAAGCAGACAGGACAGGAGGAATAGGTGTTGGTTCTGGCAAATCCTTCTGTAACTGTAATGTAGTATTTTCTCAGGGACAGAGAAACCTCACTGTTCTCCCACCAAAAACACTGGGACATTCTAGCAATAGTCTCAGAGAAAAAGAAATCAAAACTGAGCTTACCTCTGAGTCTGAATCAGAAATCTGAGAACAAAACTATGAATCCATCCCTTCATCTTCCTGCTCAGATTTAAAATCTTGAATCTCTTCATGAAAATAGGAATTCCTCTTTCTTTAACCAGAAACTACTTCACAAGAAGGATCAATAGCCCAAATTAAACCTTGAGCCAGTGCCAGTAAACTACTCCTATCCAAATAATTTTGAGGAGTAGAAGATACATGCCATGTTTTCCATTTCTTTTTGATAGGAAAAAATGGGGCCAACCATGTTACTAATGGCAGCATCCGCTTCCCCAGATTACTTCCCTGTTCCCTCTCCCAGGACTGAAGAGAGTGACTCTCCCTTGCCCACTGAGATGACTCCAACAATTACAAAGGACGCGGCTAGCCCCGAGTTCACAGTGGCTGTACATGCTACACCATAGGGTTTGGAGTAAAAGATAAGCTATCTAATGTACACCAAATGGCCACAGCAGAGTCATCCACATGTGGCTGAGGCAAATTTTTGTGGTGGCAAAGGCTGCTTACTTAACATTTTTTTTGGTGGCTGGAAGAAATCTTAACCGTGGGACCAATAGTGTGTCCCATGGTCAATCTGAAAATTGTGACTCTTTTCTGAGGAAGACAAGTATCATATGCTGCTAAAACTACCAGTCCACAAAAGTTACTTTTTTGACAGAAAAAACACAGTGAAAATCACTTTAAATTACCATGATAGCCCCGCAAAGGAAAATAAACAATTTTTCCACAGAATATATGTTTTCAGTTAGTTTACACTACTTTTAAACTGACAGGAAAAAGGTTCTCTGTTTAAGAATGCATTACAGTCTCAAGGCAGTCCTTTTAATAACACTCTTAGCATTAAAATAAACTTCCTGAAAGTGATAAAACGTCAACAAACTTTAAGAAAATAAGTTTTATTTTTCTCCAAAGGGAACTTATCAGCCTAGAAAAGAAAAACACAAGCCGACTGTTGAATCACAAAAACATCAGAGTAGTGTACTCTTCAGCAGCAGTAAAGCTCTTCATGCCCACACCTGTCAGCTCAGCTCAAGCTGTCTGACAGTTTGGGCGAGCGGAAGGTGCCCTAAAGCTTGGGAGCTGGCTGGTTGTCATATCCTTGGCAGACTATAACCCATACAGCTAAGTCTACTGCAGCAGTGATCAATATGAAGAACATCTATAGCTAAAGTGCAGCAGGATGTAGGAAGGAAAATGGAAAGCAGAGAGTTTCTTTTTCATGTAGTAATTAATATATGGTGAATATACTTTGAGATTGCTGGATAGTAATACAATACCTTTGACATGTCAGTTGGGGTATGTACCCTCTCCAGTAAAGATTAGGAGTTAGAAATAATAATCACAAACACGGAGATAAGGGAAATGATTTGTCTGTGCCAGGCTAGAGAATTGTTTGTGTCTTTCGGCTTTTCCCGGTTAGGGGTCGCCACAGCGCTCCGGTCCGCTAATGATTGGTAGTTGATTTTTACGTGCCGAGTTACCAGCTCTGACGCACAACCTTCAATCAAGGTATGCCCATTCATGCATGTCTCCATGCAGAAGACGCTCTAGCTGAGAATTGAACCGGACAGCGTCTTACTGTGAGGCGACAGGCTAGAGAATAATGTTAACAAATCATGACTTCCCTCCTTTGATGCCCATATGCAGTAAATACATTTTATGGTTCACATTCATTGGTACAATATTTGAGGAAGCTTAGAATTAGGAGAAGTGGTTTAGGGATCACATATGTAAGATCTGGATACGATAATGAAACTGGATATTATCTGCAGTATTTATAGTTCGCTTCATGGCAGCTGGAGAGGATATTTTGCTTTTATCATGATGGACCTGCCAAGTGTGATTGTTATACTTTTCTTTTAAAGAAGGAATCAGCAAGAGAAGGGAAGTGAATATTTTAAGAAAGAGTGAGGTAATTCAGAAAATAAGCTGATGATGGCAGTTAAATTACTAGCTGAGACGATAAAAAACAAAAAAGTGATAAAAGAGGAACATTAAATGGGAGACTGTAATGAAATCACATACAAAGAATTAGGCAAAATAGTTTAGTGTTTCTTTTAAGTGTTTTATTAATATTCTTAGAGATCTGTTCTTCTTTTGATACGTCCCATCGGTCTTTCACAATAATCTACACTGAGGTAGCTGGGAGCACAGTTTAACATGCTATATGATGGGCAGCATCTAGGAGTGCAACACTCCCTCCATGTTGCTTGCCAATATTGGAAAATGAATTAGAGCGCGTAGTGTGTAACATAGATCCCACAGCTTATTGATTTTCCATCATGAAAGGGATTTGTGTGTGTGACTTATACATACGTGTGCACTAATGGGCAAATGACAATGACTTAACATATGCCCTATTTGATGGGCCATCGCCAGTGCCTGATTTCTGTTCTCTTCAGTTGTAGAATTCAGATCTGTACGACTGTTACTCAAGATCCTGTATGATATTTCACCCCAATGTTTCAACATAGCAATAACCTGCCTCATCTAATGCTTTACCAGATTTCTTGTTAAATGACCGTCACTGGATACCTCTACAGTTTTGTTTGCTGATACCTTTGTCTTTTAGGTTTCTGGTTGTCCTAATGCATATAAGCTACTTTAGATTTGACCATTTCTTTAATCTTTCAGGTGGCCTGTCATAATTTCTGCTTTACTTCCATGTATCTTTTTGAATGTTGATATATTCCATTTATGTAACACTCCCCCCCCTTTTTTTTTTTAGTTTGTTTAACAAGCTACTGTTTCCTCGGATTTTTAAGTTTCCTGATTGTTTACCAGCCTTTAACGTAGGCAGTCATCCTAAACTGCACTTGTGGCTTGCGCACAGTTATTGTTGCTTTGCGGGACTTATGTTACTTGTCTTACTAAGTGTATCGAAACTATATTTAGAGCCCTGCTCAATACTGTTACATTCCAATGTCAGGACATTGTCATTTCAGATTTTACCTGCTGGAGGAGCATTGTTTTGTCATGAGGAAACAGACTATTTGACCAAGCTAAATTCCTTTCTGTCTTGCTATCATTTGCATAATATGAATTAGTTCAATTCCTGTACTGTTGCACACCAGCCAATTACCCATATCTCTGCCTTGGTGAATTAATTATACAGTGACATTAATTATGCCATAGCTTTTAAAATAATGCCATTGTATACTGTCTCTGCACAGAGAGTGCTGGTAGAGATGGTTTTCTGATGTACTGCTTATGTTCATGCCCATCTGAACTTAGCAGCATATTCTCAGTGCATTCTTTGGATGTATTTTTGTGCCTGTGTTAGCTTAACTGCCACCAGGTTGTGAGGCTGTGAGTGTTTAGTAATTATTAAAGACAAGAAGTAGAATTGTTTAAATTTACTAGATATTATGTGGATCTTGTTGTACATTAAATAATTCAATTTAGTTTCACAAGTGCTGGAGTATCTGTTCTGTTTATTTATTATGCTCATAGATAAGTACTAGGCTAAATGACCTTGCACACCATTTTAAGTCTAGCCAATCTCCTCTTTCTGTGCATGAATTAACCTATCCCATTTGATTAAATATTGGCCTTACCCATCTTGTGGTCAGGAATTATATATTATCCCCAATGAGAATAACTGGGACTATCCCATAAATAATTTGATGGGACCAATGCAAACATAAAGCATTTAGAAACAGCCTCTATCTATTAGCATTACAGGGGCAATCCTGGGTTAGATTTTATAGTTCCCATCCATAGATCCCAGTTGCACTTGAATATGGACAGAAATAAACTTTTTACTGTGGATGGGGAGTCTGTTCCAGACTAGCAGTATACTCTGCAAGATATACCTGTCCCTCTAAACTGTTCCATTGATGTTGCAGAAGAGGTTTAAATCCCTAGGCCAAGTATTTCTGATGCCAGTTGACTTGCTTAACATGTAGAAAATCTTTCAGTATTGATTTTTAGGATGCCTTGTAATTCAGATACTGGTCACCTTTTAGCAGTCTGTACGATACAAAGTATAAGGACAGGACTTTGAGTCGGTCCTTGTTGTTTAGGTTTGACATCCTTACAGTAAGGTATCCTTGTGGGCATTCCAGTTGTTGCATGTGTGTTGACAGACACATGCAAAGTATATTCAAAGACTGACCTAATGAGGGCTGAGTAAAGGGGACTATGGCACCCCTAAATTTAGACACAATCCTTTTGTTTATAAGCTGTGCAATATAGAACGACTTTCTAACAGCAATGGACACATGCTGGTGAAACGTTAGGTCACTATCCAAATCCTGACTTCCCAAATGATACAATAATGCATTTTGTTTGGTATTTACTTTCAGTCCATGATTTTGGCATCTCTTGTTCATTTGGGACAAACCTTCCTGTAGGATGGCTAAGTCATTTCAGGAATCAATGACTGCTCCAAGTCTGCAATCATCTGTAAATTCATTCAGCCAGAGCCCTATGGTATTTTGACTTTTACTTTAGAAAAGTAGATGCCAAACAGGTGAGGTCCCAGTACAGAACTCTGGGAGACCCCACAGGTGACTGGTCTCTTTGTGGAGGCAATTTCCCCTATTTTGATTTCCTGAGTCTTTCTGTAAGCCATTTGGCAATCCAGCAGGGACATAAAGGTTTATTCCTAGTTTATGTAGCATTTCTACTGTGTATGAATGGAGAATTGTATCAAAAGCTTTGGCCAGGTTGAGGTATGAAGGGTGTAACATTTTGCCTTCATCCAATGTGTTGGTGAACTTTTCTAAAAGGTCTATGAGGTACAGTGTTTGGAGGTTCCCTACATCCTGACTGATTAGTTCCATGATAAGTCTTTCCATGGCTTTGGATATGAGGCTGGTCAGACTTATGGGTCTGGAACTGCCTCAGTCTGTGGAAATTCCTCCCTTATGTATGGGAATGACTGCAGTTGTTCTCTATTCACTTGGTACAAAACTTGTATAGAGGCTGAGAGTGAACAGTGTTGTTAGGGGTGTGGTTAAATTGTGCTTCATAGTATTTAAGATGCTTCCAGGAATATTGTTAGTACCCATCAATGCAGCATTTTTAGTTTTTGATAGCACTTTTAGAACTTGGTCTTGTGTGATAGCTGGAGGTGAGCCAGTTTCAGGTATATCCTGAGGGACAGGTGGAGGGGAGAGAGGATTAAAATAGAGCTGAATTTATTGGCCAATGAATTTTCCAATCTTCAACCTCAGGCAGGTATCACTCACTCTCAGTTCAACACATTGCTGCGATCTGCTTTTGAGATTACAAACATAACTAAAAAAAGTCGTGCTATTGTCTTTGGCTTGAGTAGATCTTTCAAGCCTCAAACTTGGCGTTGGTCAATTTTATTAAACTCCTAAGCTGTTAATTTATTATAATGAGAATGGGGTCTAACATTGTGGGAATTAATCTTATTTATGCTCAAAATTCTTTTCCTTTTATTTTAAAGCCTTTTGATATTATGTTTCCATCATCTGGGTTTGTCCTGTGCTTGTTCCTATGGATACAATGACATCTCTGCCACTGTTTACATGCTGATACAACATGGTGGTATGTGTTTCCACAAATACAGTGGAATTAACTGGGTTTAGTAGGGATTTGAAGCTTATCAATGTATCATTTAGGAGCAGGTAGTTTGTCTTAAAGAAACTTCTACTTTGTTTGTCTGTTAGACATGCTTTTCTTCATGAAGTTCAGCTACCAGGCCCAATGGTGCAATATGCTTCATGAGTGAGATGGAAAGCCCATTACATTGTATACTACTTTGGATACCCAGAGCAAGCTGTTGTATTTGTCTGAGGTCAGACTCTTGCTTTCAATCTCTGCTGTGTTTTCTTATGACCTGGCTGATTTGCTAGTGACTTCCCAGTATGTTTTCTTCTGCTATAAAGTGTTATCTGCTGTGTTCTGCCTAACAGTTCCATAATGTCATATAGAAATAATGAAGACATAAGGTGAGTTTTAAAGACATGGTCAAGAAAGTTAGGCGAAAATATCAGCATTTTGTTCAGAAATAAGTATGCAGTATAGCTACACAAGTAACACATTACTTGCACATTACATAGTCAAATGAACTGCACACACCATGAACAACAATGTTAATGCAGTTTGGAGTCAGTTATACAGTGTACCAAGGGTGCTGGAACCACAGAGCGAGTGGGAAGGAGCACCCCCCCTTTTACAGCTGCATGACTATGGTAATTACCTAGGACCACTCCAAAAACTCCACAATGGCAGAGTTTAAGGAGGACCTGTGTGTGTGTGTGTGTGTGTGTGTGTGTGTGTGTGTGTGTGTGTGTGTGTGTGTGTGTGTGTGTATGTAAAGCCCCAGTTGGGTATACCTGGTGGTTAGTGTTATTCAGACTCAAACCCTGTATCTTAGGTGCAAGAAACAAGATCCTGAATTCTCTACCCACACCACCACCACTTGTGATTCAAGGAGGTGAGTCATAGCTCTCAACTGTCCAGATTTTCACTGAATATTGGCTCATATTTTTTGGTCTGCTACTCTTAAAATTTGTGGTTTCCTGGTAAATCAGCGAGAACTGAATTCACTAAATAATGATATCCCTTTAAGTTTCAGTCTTCCCATCTTTCAGGAACCATATGGTAACACAAAACCGTTTATTTTAGCAACTTTCTAAGATTATACAAGCAATGTTTAAAATGTGTCCCTAGTTTTGGGCCTTTGCCCCCGCACCAAAATAAATTTTAGCTTTTGCCAGATTTCTTGTCTTGTGCTGTGAAGTTGAGAGATTTAGTTGAGTGTCAAGTGAATTTTACAAGGAGCTGAGAGCTTCAGGGGAAGAGAAGTTTAGTGCTGCTCATGCCAAGTCTGTTTGCATTGTTAGTAGCAAATCAGGTAGTATATTTGCTTTTGATGCAGAAGGCTATGGGTTCTAATTCCACAGTAAGCAGATGGATTGCTGATACAGTACTGTGTTGTACTTTAAAAGGAGTGGATGCTGCAGTTCCGTGAATGTCCTCCTTTGGAGAAGTTACCTAGTAACTATGAATCTGTTATCAGTTTGACATCCATTCCCTATTCACTATTGCAATATTACAATATTAATTATAGCTTATCATTTTTTTAATATAACATAGCCAATTTATTCTTCAAGGGCAACAGGCACTTTACTTGTAGATGAAACAATAAAATATAAAGTTGTTTGTTAGCAGCAATCTCTTAATTAGTTATAGACCCCTTTAATGTGGAATTATTTAGATGAATTTTACTTCTGCAGAGATTCTGTATATTTACAAATATTGGTGGATTGCAATGACAGATGTTTGAGTGGCCTTTTATGGTTGAAATTTTCTGAAATGGGTAGTTTTGTCATTAGTTCATACATTTTGTTTTATTGCTTACTAGAAGGCTGTTCAAAATTACAAATTTAAAACACATTCTAACAAGTGATGCTGTATTATACAAGGAATAAAATGTAATACAATCAGGAAGGTGAATCAAAGAATGCATACATGTATGCATGGCCCTAAAAATGTATATGGAGCCCATGGTTTGAAAACAGCTCAGAGGTAAGCTTAGTCCTCCACTGGTCAGATGCAAAATGAATGTGGGTTTTCATGCTGTTTCAATGAATGTGCGTTTCAAGGGCCGAGAAGTTTACTGCTCATGCTAAGTCTGTTTTCATTGTGAGACTGTATTGTTTGTTTAACAAATGGCTCAATGTTTGTGCTATTTTATTTCAATTTCTGTAATCATTGTAGAAGTAAATAAGAAAACAGTATGCACACTGACGGGTATGAACAGTGTTTATGGTAACTCAGGAGAAATAGCCAAGTAATGGAATACTGCGGTGGCTGGGGAGGGGGCTGTTGCTGGAGCGGAAGGGGGTTCTTGCAGGAGGGGCTGCTCTGGGGGTGGCCCAAACTATTTATCCTGCCTAGGGCCCCATTTAACCATGATCCAGCTCTGGTATTTTGCACCATTATAAAAAAGTTTTTCTATATATCACAGCTTATAAACAAATTGATTGTGACTAGATACATAGATGTTATTGTCCCCCTTTACAAAGCCCTCATTAAGTCAATCATTTTGTATAATACCCATTTTGGCATGCATCTGTTCAGACCCATGCAACAATTGGAATACTCACAGAAATACCTTACTAAAAGGATACAAGTCCTAAACAATAGGTCTTGCATGGACTACCTCAAGGATTTATCACTATACTCAGTATCCTACAGAGTGCTTAGAGGTGACCTGTCTAGCATGCAAGGCATCTTCCGATGTAATACTGATGGACCTACTGAACATTAGCAAGTCAAATGGCATCAGGATACTCATTCCAGGTATGTAAACTGAATGTTGTGGAGAGATGGATATATTTTACAGAGGCTGCCACTGTTCCAGAACAGACTATCCATTCAAGTAAAACAAAGCTCATCCCTGTCCATATTCAAATGCAACTTGGATCTAAGGATAGGTAACAGAAAATGTACTCCAGGATTGCCTCTTGTGCCACTAATGGATAGAGGCAGTTCCTAAATGCTGCATCCCATATATGGGTCCCCTTAAATTATCTACGGCATGATCAAAGTTATTCTCACGGGTCTATATAATATCTTCAAAGAGTCAGTTCAGCGAATGGCATTTTACATCGAAATGAGGTTCAGTGAACTGTTCATACTGAGATTGCGGTATAGTGAAGATAGGAAAATTTGCCATTTCCTCACTGTCGTGTGATCTCGGAGTTGGTATATATATATACACACACATATATATATATATATATATATATATATAAAATTAACAGGGGAGGGCACATCCCCCCCAAGAGCAAGTTCGCTGAACGGCATTTCGATGTAAAATGCCATTCCCTGAACTGACTCTTCGAGGATATAATATAGACCCATTCTTACTAGGGCTAATATACAATTATCACCCATGGGATTGGTAAGACCAATCAGGAAATGTTAATTCAAGCACCAAAAGGGAAATTGGCTAAGCTTAAAATGTCCTCCAAATGAACCCAGGTTGTGGTAGTAAATAGTTTTAAAAAATTGCCCTTTTTAGATCACTAATTGCCCCTCTCACCCTCGGCCCCCACCCCCACCCTTCAACAGCTTCTGGCGCCTCTGCTGTGCACCAATTCTTTCTGCAAAAACTGTATTACATTACAGAGATTCACTAACAGAGGAGGGTATACTGCGGTAAAGGCACATATAGTGAACAAGAAGCCACCAACCACCAGCACTCAGCACACCGAACAGATCAGGTTTCTCTCAGGACATGCACAGAGTGGAATATTTTGTTATTTTAGCACAACAGCTGTGTAACTACTTCCTTCCGTATGCATATGTGTATTGAGGATCCCTTTCAAAATTCCTAAATAGAAAACACTACATGTCAAATGGCAAAAGATGATGAGCTCATATCAGTGCAGAGTTAGAAATGTCACCAGAAGCCCCAAATCCAAGACAGGTTGTGTTTTTACTGGGGTGCAGGCCTGCTTTAATTCATTATGTGTTATCTGTGTCTCCACACACCCCTGCTACAGAATTAATACAGCCTAAGAGAAAAGAGCAGCAAGACAAAGCAAATCGTCCGAACTTCAGGCTTCTACTGAAATGTTCTGCTTTATGCTGTTTCAGGCTTCTTGTGTTCCTTTGTCTGACATTTTGTCTCAACAGTTTGAGCATTCTGATTGGACCTAGACTGACTGATTTGATTTATGCATGCATGCATTGACTGGGTTTGTCCCACTAAGCTACTGGCTTTTTTTCAGGGAAACTTGACATGGTATGCATACGGACTAGGAGGAATTTGGTTCAGGGTACTGGGGAACTTCTATATTTTTGATAAGTGCTATGGTTTATTTTACATCCACCTGAGCTTCCACTGACTCAGACAGAGTGGACCTCAGTTTAACATATCATCTGAAAGATGGCCCAGCCAGGAATGCATCAACCTTTGCCTCCAAGCTGCTGTGTACTGTCAGGATTGGGAAATTAGTCCTAGCAAATGGGGTGGGAACAGAACCCACAGCCATCTGATCTTCCTTTACCAAAGGGTGTGTGTGTGTGTGTGTGTGTGTGTGTGTGTGTGTGTGTGTGTGTGTGTGTGTGTGTGTGTGTGTGTGTGTGTGTGTGTGTGTGTTCATTCATACAAACATGAACCAAAAAGCATTGTCAACAGTGAAGAAGTACGGATCACATAAGATCACAAAATACCAAAAGTTCAAAAACAGAAGCAAGAAAACCTAATATTGCAGTCCAAGGAAAAAAAAAAACCAAAAGTGCTATTACTCTCTGAAATTGCCTCAACCAGCGATTATAGATCTTATGTACTAAGAGACGAAAAGTCTTGAAATACCGGGATTTGCAAGCAGAAATGAAAGCTATGTGGAATAAAGATACCTAGTATGCTCCAGTGTTAGTTGGAGAAAACAGGACTAATAAAGAATTTATAATAGTACTTAACTCATTCACTCCAGAGCAGCTCAGGAAGAGCTGCCTGCTGAATTCCACCATAGGAACAACAGAGCAGCCTGAGCTCATTTTCAGAAAATCCATTTGTAATACTATACAGAAAACAAATGCTCATAACTCTTTAACTATAAGAGCTACACTAAAAATGTAAACGCGAAAGTTGTTCAGCAGACACTGACCTTTCCAACAGTGTAAATGTTGATAGTGCATATCAAAGTCATAATGAAATATTTGGCAAGGAATGCTGATATTGTGCAATTTTTTTAATTTTTTGGAAAAGCAAAGCACAATATCTTGGTCCATGTACAATGCAGACCCATACAATTTTAATTTAATTTGTTAGTATGAATGTCAGCTTTAAAATGATACTTTAACCATAACTGTGTGACACTCCTTTCATGAGATATTCACAGAAATATGATTAGTATATTATTTCTCATAATTGATAAATAAACAAAGCATAATATCTCATCATCTGTAACAGACAGAGCCTACATATCAGTGTAGAAGTTGTGCATCTGAATGTCAGCTTCAAAATGACGCATCATTTGTGTGATTACCATGCTCCCTCGCAAAGATATGGGCATAATAATGAGAAGTATTGTAAATGTATAATTTTCATATTTGTACAAGACTAAAACTGTGATATCTGTACGTGTGTACAGTGCCTAGACACAGTTCTTTTACCATGTTGTAAGGAGTAACACTGTCTTCAAAATGATGCATTACTTCACACAATGTGGTGCTCCCTTGCAAAGTTATTTACCAAAATATGAAAAAAATCATAATTTCCATAACCTAAGTCAGAAAAAAACTTTGATATCTGCACATGTGTCAAACATACAGGCACAATTATTTTACCATGTTAGAAACAGCAATACTGTCTTCAAAATGAGGCATTACTTAGCACATTCAGATGCTCCCTTGCACAGTTATTTACCAAAATATGAAAAAAAATCATAATTTCCATAACCATAAGTCTCAAACAAACTTTGATATCTGCACATGTGTCAAACATACTGGCACAATTCTTTTACAATATTAGAACCAGCAATACTGTCTTCAAAATGAGATATTACTTGGCACATTCAGATGCTCCCTTGCAAAGTTATTTACCAAAATATGAAAAAAATCATAATTTCCATAACCTAAGTCAGAAACAAACTTTGATATCTGCCTATGAGTACAGCATACAGGTACCATTCTTTTACCAGGTTAGAACTATAATTAATCTTTTCAAAATAAGGTATTACTTAGCACATTAAGATGCTCCCTTGCAAAGTTATTTACCAAAATATGAAAAAAAATAATAATTTCCATAACCATAAGTCTCAAACAAACTTTGATATCTGCACGTGTCAAACATACTGGCACAATTCTTTTACCATATTAGAACCAGCAATACTGTCTTCAAAACGAGATATTACTTGTCACATTCAGATGCTCCCTTGCAAAGTTATTTACTAAAATATGAAAACAATCATAATTTCCATAACCTAAGTCAGAAACAAACTTTGATATCTGCCTATGAGTACAGCATACAGGTACCATTCTTTTACCAGGTTAGAACTATAATTAATCTTTTCAAAATGAGGTATTACTTAGCACATTCAGATGCTCCCTTGCAAAGTTATTTACCAAAATATGAAAAAAATCATAATTTCTATAACCATAAGTCTCAAACAAACTTTGATATCTGCACATGTGTCAAACATACTGGCACAATTCTTTTACAATATTAGAACCAGCAATACTGTCTTCAAAATGAGATATTACCTGGCACATTCAGATGCTCCCTTGCAAAGTTATTTACCAAAATATGAAAAAAAAATCATAATTTCCATAACAGTTATTTGCCAAGCTCAGAGAAATTAATTTTACACAACACATTTCATATAGCAATAACCCACGCCTGGGTGTGGGTAATGCTAAATTTACCCACGGTTGGCGTGGTTTGGTCCCGAGGGCGAAGCCCGAGGGACCAAAGCCAACCGTGGGTAAATTTAGCATTACCCACACCCAGGCGTGGGTTATTGCTATTATACCATGACATTATTTAAGAAAAGAAACTGTTACTTTTCTTAAATAATGGCATAGTATAATGCCTGTTTACTGACCTGCTGCAGATGTCTGGCATCCGGCAGTTCTGATGTACTGCGGCGCCTCGCAGTACATCAGAGCTGTGGGCAAAAGCAATGGAGAAAGCAAGATCTCCGTTGCTTTTATGTCTCGCTATGTTAAATGAGTTTAACATAGCGAGACAGTTTTAAAATAAGCAACGGACATCTCCGTTGCTTATTTTAAAACTGTCTCGCTATGTTAAACTCATTTAACATAGCGAGACACTAAAAAGCAATGGAGATCTTGCTTTCTCCGTGTTTTAACATTCGCTATGTTAAATGGGTTTAACATAGCGAGACAGCTTTAAAATAAGCAACGGAGATCTCCGTTGCTTATTTTAAAGCTGTCTCACTATGTTAAACCCATTTAACATAGCGAGACAGTGTTTTAAAAAAAACGAGTTATACTAATGGAAAAAAGTCCGGGCGACCGGACCTTTTTCCATTAGTATAACTCGATTTACAACGGGCACGCTGGCCAATCAGCGTGCACGTTTTGGGGGGGTCATGGTATAATAGTAGTGTTTTACTTACTATACTGGTCTGACTTGGTCATGGGTGTTTTCCATTCTTCTCACAATCATGCATGACTCTCCTCACGCCATTGTGGAGGTTGGTCAAGAAGAACGCAATGCCCTCCTCAGTTAGGTGAATGCCATCCCTTCTGAACCAGTGAACATCTTCCCTTCCAGTGACTCTCAGAACAGCAGAAGACAGTCTTACCTTATCTGAAATAAAGCATGGGTGGACACTGACAAGGGTGCACAGCCAGGGCACATGTAAAGAGAAAAAGCAGGGTAAGGACCGCTGCTCCACTAATATGCCTAGGACAGGCATGGGGCTCCAGATGTTGGTTATCTGTAGTGTCCCATAGCTGTGCCGGCTGCCCACTCAGACTGCTGATACCACTATGGTCTCATGACCTCCTTCAGTGTCAGCAGTCTGCCTTACCTCTGCCTTTTCTCTTTACATGTGCCCATTCAGCAATGGACCCAACAGCCTGGTCACAACTTTGATGTTGTATAGTGTGCTCTGCACATCTTACTGCTGTCAGCAGTCTGCTAGACTCTTATGGCCATGGTACTCACCAAAGCATTCCATGCATAGGTTAATCTTGCAGGGTGGGCATCCCCATGATGGTTCAGCACGTTTACCCTTGATGGCACAGTTTTTGCATCGTGCCTTCCGCCATTTCACTGGAAAGTGTGAGCCTTCTTCAAATCATGTCATGGGCTCTGGGATGGTAATCTCTATGCATCTTTTCCTCTTCTTGTAGGTGGTCAGGAGGTGCATGCCTAGGTGTCTTCTAAACTGTAACTGACTTGTCGCAATAAAACGGCCAGAACGTGAAAGCTGCCGGTGGCTAGCACTCTCACGGAATAAAATGTAAGCATTCACTATGGCCACATCCCATAGGAACCAGAACAAGTACAGCCACCATTTCCTTGCCTTTTGAGCAGTTGGATACTGTGTCCTGAGCTGATCTGCTCGGTCCACCCCATTCATATATGTGTTGTACATGTTTACAACTGGTGGACATGGCACTGCAGCTTTTGTTCCATCGTGCTGTCTCCTGCGTATGCTGGAGACTGCCAAGGTTGGGTTACTATTAGTTGACAGCAGAAATACTGGGTTGCTATCCTTCCATTCAGTTGCAAGCAATGGTCCACTCTGCAGCTGCTTGTAGAACCCTCGAGGCGCTTTACCAATGGCTTGTCGGTTGAATGTTACATGCCATCCAGACCTATTGGTGCGCATGGTTCCACAGCAGTACAGACCGTCCTGCAGCAGTTGCTGTGCCAGAGGGACAGATGAGAAGAAGTTGTCAAAGTAAATGTGATGCTTCTTTCCAATCAGCCCCCGTGTTAGGTCGACCACAACTCTGTGTGCCAGTCCAACCTCTGTGGTCTGCTCTGCCTTTCCAGTGTATACCTGGAATTCATGCACATAACCATTATGTGAGTCAGCTAGCACCCATACCTTAATGCCATACCTCTCCGGCTTGCCAGGCATAAACTGTCTAAATGTCAGACGTCCACGGAAGCCGACCATGGCTTCATCTACTGCCACCTCACGATGCACATTATACTGTGTCCTGCATGCATGAAGTACGGCATCCAGTATTGGCCGTACATGATGGAGCTTGTCATGACCCACACAGCCCTGTGGTAGTCTGAGGTTTTTGTCATTGCAATGAAAATACTGCTGAATTTTTTCAAACCTCTCCCGGGTCATGTACTCTGCTATTGGGAAATGACCATACAGATGGTGCGTTTCCCAGTACTGCCTGTATTTTGGAACATGTACAATAGACATGTATATTCTGACACCTAGAAATGTGCGTATGTCTCCAGGACAAACTGGACTCCACCGCTTATCAACCTTGCCTGCTGCAGCCTGCCTCAGTGCAGCATAGCGGTTAGTTTCATCAGCAATAAGCGAATACAGTTCCTCTGGGAACATCAAATTGAGGAAGTCCACCTCTGTGCTGTCCGAGTCCAGGTTGGTGACTGGGCCGACTGGACACACAAAATCATCGATGTGAACTGGTGTTAGGCGTTTCTCCCATGATAAGTTTCGTGGTGGGCATGATTGCCGTGCCTTTTTCATTAGCCTTACAGAGTTTTGAATGCAAGGTACCCTGTGATCAGTTACATTACCCACTGGTTTGTACTGACTACTGAGTGGAGTACTCGCACAAATTCCATATTACGGCACACTCAGATCCTTGCTTGACAAGGAGCTACTTCGGCTCAGATCCAGTGGACTTTCTCCATCTGAATAAACCTGCTGTAGACTACGCCTGAACTCATGTATAGTAGGAAGCATATCCGCTTCCTCTTCAGCACTCGGCCTGGCTTGGGCGATGGAGGACTGCAAAGGTCTGTCACTCGGGCCACGTCCATGCCGAAACGCAGATAGAGGCAATTCATCCTCTGTGTCAAAATCTGATTCAAGTTGCTGACCACTGTTGTGTGTGCCATCATACCTTAGCTGGGCTAGTGGCATGTCATCCTCACTGTCGTGGTCAGTTTCATCAAGAGTAGTGAGCTCGGGGTTAGAGGGTAGGGTTCGGTCAGGAATCGCTGGGACAGGGGCATCTTTATCAGCAGTAATAGCCTTCTCACGCAGACGTGCCAGTGGAATATGATCATCGGCATCATAATCGTCATCCTCACTCTGGTTTGGCTTACGCTGTGCATCAAGATCCAATTCCATTTCAAACCCACTGGTATTACTGTCAAAATCAGTATCCTCGCCCACGTAAACGTCGGTTAACTTCTTAACAGATGGCATCTTCACTGAGGGGTGTGATGTCGGGTGAATGCAAAGCTGAAAAACACAATTGTATAGAATATAATGTTACTCACCTGCACAGAGGCAGCTGAAAAGCAACACATGCAGTATGTAGTGATAGTATGACACATTCAACTGTTTCAATATATGTGGTTCAGTTACATTAATTCACAAAGATATGAACTACATTAATAAAATGGATACTTATATCTGTATGTTATAAGTGAAAATACAGATATATATGTCTGTGTGTATATAGATAATATATTACATATACATATACACACACACACATATACATATATATATATATATATATATATATACACATATATACACACAAACTATATATATATATATATATATATATATATATATATATATATATATATATACACACACACACACACACACACACACACACACATAGATAGATATTATATATAAAATAAGGGGTTTCAGAGGCTAGGTAGTTGAAGAATGGAGGGGGTGGCTTGCAATGACTAGAAGCAGAGAAAAAAAAAACACAATCTGCCTTGTGCATTCATCAATGTGATAACGAGTTGCACTTATATAAATAACAGTGACAGCTCCTGATAGTGTTACCTGAAAAGTGATAATGACTCCGTGCTATATTGTAAATGACTTATTGCTAAGGTGATAATGACCCGCCTTTCATTACTGGAAAGGTATGCATGCTCTGACACAGGTGATAATTGCTGCACATCACCTGTTGAGTAGGTAATCATTATCTCCTTGTGCAGCTGTTATATAATACAGTAATCCAGTAAAATAGTATAATACTTAGCCCTTCCTCCCACAAGTTGCACACATTACTGACAAAGGCCAGAAAAATTCACAAAATATAACTTAGCTCCATGCAGGTAGTAGTCAGCAAGTAATAACATGGGTAACTTCTAGGCAAAACTAAATCATTCAGACTATCTGGAGCAATTGTTTATTTCTTGTGATGGTAGGAATGGACAGTCCGTTTCAAAACAGATCATTTTCAAATGAGTGTCCAAGACCATTACCTTTTGTTATAATCACAAAAAATCTATTCAAGTCAGGCTGAAGGCCCTCTCTCCAAAATGCATACAGGAAATCTCTGCATAGCTAGAAGTCATCTGAATAATTTCACAGATATCTGTAACTACTGAAGAGGTTGCTGCTAGCAAAGAACTTTATATTTCAATGTATATCTACCAATTCAGAGGTTCTAGCTGCTTTATGGAAGCTTTCTAGTTCAAATGTGTTTTATAGTTTTACATAATTACACAGTTACATCTAATTTCTATACCAGAATGCAAAAATCAAAGCTAAAATTGAAACAGCTGGCAGCAACTATTCAGACACTCCATTTCTATTACTGAACCAAAGGTTACCAAGTCATTCAGTGCTTTGAAGGTAAAGAACAGGATTTCCAACTACAAAATCAGCTACCAGTCAATTGCTCTAAATTACCACAAAGTGAATGGGTGTCATACATATATATCGAAATACACAAATTTGCATAGACATTTTTTCCCCTCTTGTGGGAGTGGTAACAAGTTGTTCCATAGCATTTGAGTTTATAAATTCTAGGAACCTTTGGGCTAGGGTGTTGGAGCTAGAGTAATGCTCCCAGTCTATGTTTGGGTAGTTGAAGTCGCCCAATGAAATTGTGTTTGGAGAGACTTTCACATTTTCCAGTGTTCTCAGGAAGGCTGACTGGGGTTCCTGGGTTTGGGAGGGTGGTCTGTAGCAGGCTATAAACTGGAAGTCCGTTTTACCCACTGTTAGTTGCACATGGTTTAAAAGCCTGCATTTGCTCTTGTTTCCCACCTGTTCTGTAACTAGTCTAGTCCAGATACAAATTTGTTGTATCCAAAAATGCAATGACATGATCAAATTGTGTGTATAGTAGCACACACTGCAGTCAGTCTATAAGATGAACATATGGGACAGCATCCTTATGCCCAATGCAACTGCTTGGCTTCATCCCTGATCCTTGAGATAAATGGTTTTGAGGTACAACAAGAAATCTGGAGAAAGCCATAAATAAAAAAGGAGACAAAGGTCCCAAAATATGGACAATATTGAATTAGTACTCTTACAAACTAAGTTGTTAGAATAACAGGTGTTGCATTAGTATGGATTATCTGAAGCTTAATCAGTCTGCCACTCAAATGTCTGTCATCATTTTCTAACTTGAATCTTTAATAATTTGCCACTAAGTTGCCACCAAAAATGCCTATGTATGAAGAACAGACTAAAAATATGAGGTAAAAATCTGAACATCATTTGAAAATCTAAACAGTTGAGAGGTATGTAGGACGGTGCTAACTGGCAAAAAAATAGCACCTCTGGGGAATCAGATTTACAAGCTGTTAGCTCACTATTCCACACGTGCAATCCAAAAGTGTGAGAGAATAGCAAGTCAAAATATTTTAATCATTCACAAACCAATGCTACAAAAACGGCATACAATCTAAAGTTGTACAAAGCACCAAATAAGTATGACTCTTAATATCACTCATGCAAACTTAGAAAGCAGACATAATGAAATGTTATGCATTAGCTTGAGTTGTCTGTGTGGTATGAAATCTGAAACTCAAGTGCCTCTCTACGTTTCTGCATTCAATCCGAAAGTGATTTGACTGAAAACTATACAGTTATGACAACAGTATAAGGCAGAAATTATATTATATATAAGGCAGAAATCTGAGATCTGACATGCCATCCAGGGAGGAAAAGCAACCCCAAACTCCCATTTAAACAGCAGGTACGGAAAATGTACACCCTGTGCAAAGAGCCATTATAGCAAGCATCACAGCGCCTATGACAAAGACCAGAATACTAATCATGAAAAATATACGGTTATGACAAAAGTATAAGGCAGAAATCTGTTCCTTCAGCAAAAATCTGTACAGCTGATATCACTATTCACTATGAGGGAACGCTGCAGGACCCATGTAACACACAAATACTTTAATGTAAACCTGCCATCCCAGGGAGGAAAAGCAACCCCAAATTCCCATTTAAACTGCAGTAACGTAAAACGAACATTCTGTGCAAAGAGCCATTATAGCAAACATCACAGAACCTCTGACAATGACTGGCATACTAGCCATTTACAAATTTAATCACATTACCAAAATACAGCCAGCCAGAAAATAAAACTGGAAATCCACTTTATTACACCACTATCAGGTATGGTGACAAAAGCGCTTAACTACTGTGGTGTCATAAAGTGGTTTTCAAGTTTTAGTTCCTGGCTGGCTGTACTTTGTTAACTCTTACATAGAAAATCATCAGCATGCAGGCCCAGAAGGCATCAAAAATTGCCATAAGGTTAACGCTTATACTACATGACAAAAACATTTTTAATTCTGCAAAGCAACTGATTGGCATTAGTTTTTAGCTATTAATCGCATTGCAGAACATTAAAACCATGGCAGGCTACACAGCAGCAAACTGTTTACAAGTCCAGCGATGCAAGAAAAAGAACGGCAATCCTTTCACTGAAATGTATTTAGAAAAGAAATGGAAAGCACTTTCAAGCAGTTTTTACAATACCTGAAAAAGAAGAATTAAAGAAAACTTGCCGCTGCAACACTTAATCCACTGTGCGAGATGACAAGAGTCCATCAACATGCTTCCCGGAACTCGAGAAACACTATTAGCTCCCACTGTTGCACACTCTCCGTAGACAACTGAAAGAAGCGTTTTGTTCAACAAAATCAAAGTAGTACACAGGCAAAATGCTGTACTGCTACACACTAGCTATAACAGCAAAAGGAAACCAACTTCGGTAGACTTAAAATTCACGTAGAAAAAGTTAAAACTAAGGTGGCACACTAGCCTCTGGTGGAAGCCCGGGGAGAAAAGCTCTCTACACATAAACTTAAAGAACAGTACATTGTGCAATTAATGTTCACGTACTAGTCAAGTGCTAAGGCATTGAATGCACATAACAATAATGCAGAAGACATTGTACTTACATAATACCAAGGTCTTCCTCAGGCAAATATATTTAAAATCATTCATAGGTTCATAGGCTAGTACTAGGCTACCTGCTATTGCGAGCCATTTTTAAGTCTAGCCAGTTATGCCCTGTGAGATTCAAACCCTGTACCTTGTGTTTGTAAGGCAAACACCTTAACCATTAGGCCACCCTCCCAACTATGCTGCGACTTTCACTATGAAACCACTTGCATTAATGTATGGTTTATGGTAAATGACTCACCAGCAACAAAGCAGAGCACGTCAGAATAATGTGTGACTCTTAAAGATGCTTCAAAGTCTTGTCTGCTGTGGGTAAGTAGAGAAAATGGAGAGTTACCGATCTTGCAAACACATAGGGATGAGAGAAACAATTTAAAAAAATCATTCCACAATACCCTCTAAGGGACAGTTACTATCTCTCAGCACCTCCCTTCTGTAATGGAAACGGGAGGGGATGTTTGCTGCCATGGTTCAGTTATATGAGCAGCGAAAGCATGGGGAATTGTTGCAACTAACTGGGGAGGGGGAATTGCTGTCTTCAGAATACATGTCCACATTTAGCAAATGAAGGAGATGACTGAAGAGAGAAAGGCCAATAGATTTTCTCGCTGTCCAGAGTGCTTCTTCACAAAACTGGTGTAATTCCTATACTTAATTTGAAATCATCTTCTTACAAAACAAATCAAAACCAAGAAAATCAAAAGGTATTTTTGCTCATTGCTAGGAGTCTAAACAAAAACTTCAATAATATGCATGGCTCACTGCCGAGGGAGAAACAGTGGCCATGTACACAGATACATTCAGTGTAGCCTGTATATTTTGCCTACATGGATGTTATTAAATAATGGGGTGTATCTGTCAGACCTAACTTTTTCATCTGAGGTGTTCTACAGTCTATATGCAGATGACCTGAAATTGGGTAAACTGATTACATGTGTTACTGATAAGGCACGTCTGCAAAGTAACTTGACTATATTGACCATTTGGGAACAGGAGCATAATATGCTGATAAATACATAAAAAGCTAAGCATATGAGATTTGAGAGACATAAACTGAAAGGTGAATATTTAATGCAGTACATAGTGATTTAAACCTTAGACTCATTTAAGGACCTGGTTATATGGGTAGATTCAGCTATGAGTTTTTCCTATTCATATCAACCAATTAGTTAATGATAGTTATAGAACTATAGGTTATATAAAAAAAGATTTATAAAGTCTAGGAAATCAAAAATGCTGAAGGCATTGGTTGTTAGTTACATTAGACCCAAACTTGAGTATGGAATAACAATATGGAAACAGGCATGATTAAACTAAAAAGAGTACAGGGGAAATATACTAAGGGCATCCATGGATGTGAAAATTTAAGTTACTATGAAAGACTAAAATGTCTGAACTTGTACAGTGTTTCTTACAGATATCTAAGAGGAGATCTTATTCAGGTATATAGGGCATTTAGGGACAACTACCTCTGGGAATGTTTGGGGTTATCCTGAAGTACTAGAGAATCATCAGACAACCTGTGTAGAAGATTCTATACGAATGAGAAGTGTACTAATTGGTTCTCTGACAGAGTAGCTGGTGCATGGAACAAACTACTAAATTACATTAAAGTGAGTACAAGTTTAGATATTTTTAAGAACAGCCGGGACACTTATTATGGGAACAAGTGTTTTGGTTTATTGGCAAGCGAGAAGGGCATTAATTCCCGCCCTTGAAATATTTGTATGTATGTATGTGCATTTCTACTTATGTAATGAGTGTCTAGAGCAATTATGTATTTGGATTTGGATGCCACACCTTTAGATATAAAATGAGCCATGAAAAATGGCTTCATTAAAATTATGAGTGGAAGGTTATGAAAAGCCAGTTCGTTACCAACATAGGTTCACAGATCTCTAACTGTGAGATCCATTTTAAGGAAGGGGTGTTGTCATTGCAATAGGTGCAAGCAGCATGAGAAATGGGGAAGGATATGATTATACAATTCTTGGCAATTAGTTTTTCCATGGTTTTGACACAAGCCATTTGTTTTGCACAGCCCTTTTGTAGGATGCTAGTCTACTACATTAGCCTTTCCCTCTGAGAAACAAATGCCGAAGAGGTATGGCCCAACGACTGAACCATGTGCCACTCCACTAGTGACAGACAGGTGCTTTAGGGGAGGTAGACCTATCCACCCTTACTTCCTTGGTTCTAGTTTGAAAGCCAGGTTACTGTCCAATGTGTTGCATACAGGTTATCATTTATATGGGAGGTGTTCTGCCTGTCAGTCTATCCATCCAGCCACAACCCCTTTTTCCCATTTTTACACATGGGGTTGGGGTATCACTTCAACAGTGACAATCATCTAGAGCCAAGGTTTACACCACTGGGTGGTTAGCACTACCACTGATGACTGTTAATACTATATGGTTATTAATCGGTTGTTTTTTTCATTCATTCTGCTTACAAGAATCCCTGCTTTCTTAACCTGGAAGCTGACTGAGCACAACCATTTTTTCAAACATTACTTGGGAAGAGTAGACACTCAACAGCATTATACCTCTCAACCTCTTATTGCAATAAATCTCGACAAAGTCAAAAACATTGAGCAACACCAGCCCAAAAGTAGGGACAGATTTTAAGGATTGCTCTTATAAACTTTTAAAGTTGCTAGAATAACAGCTTTGTGTTAACATGTATTTCCAGAAGGACATGCATGAGGTTTGAAACTGTCTTTATTTAAGTACTTCAATCCTAAGTGATTTGCCAGAAGCCCACAAGTTGTATGTGGAATAGATCAAAACTTCAGGACATTCAGCAAAAATCTGGACACTTGATAGGCATGGACAGCATTTACGTACTGATGAAATTAAAAACTTAAATCTATAAATAATATGTACTCAGCTTTCTAACTATACTGTATACTAAGTAAGGTTTAGATATGAGGAAAACAACAGGAGCAAATTCAGAAACAGTTATCCTTGAGCGTGTTCTATAACACTATAATATTTTGTCAAGGGGTGAAGAACTGTCATTTACTTCAAGGCATATTTATCCTGTTATGGTTATTTTGCCAAAATAACAGGGACATTCTTACCAAAGTGTTGTCGTAAATAAATAAAATGGATTACATCTTCCTAGTACACGCATCCACGTGTATGACTGGAGACACACACATACGCACACAAACACAAAATGCATTTTCAGTTTGAACATATAAATGCCCTTATAGTCTACATTTTGCACAAAGTGAACCAAATATGGAATAAATGAAAGTGACCTCTATTAAATACATATAAAACACTCATAATAAGTGCGCTGAATAATGAAGGTTACGCTCAATAAGTAAGAACTTGCCGATGACTCGAGCCTCTCCGTAACAACCTGAGAGATCCAAATTCTCTGCTAGATGTATTTCAGTCATAATTTTACAAAGCAAAAAGCGTAGTGGATCCACAATATGTTCAACAAAGGCAGCAATACCAAAACGCTAGCTGCTGAATCCCACAGTCTAAATCAGCTGTGGGATTCAGCAGCTAGCGTTTTGGTATTGCTGCCTTTGTTGAACATAATTTTACAAAGCAGAAAAGGGTGCACATTTACATACCACGGAGCCAGAAGAAGCTAATTATTTATATCAAATTGCAGCCGTTTGTGTTTTATTACAATTAAATAACATGCGTGCATGCCCCCAAAGGCCGTATCGGTAGTAGCATGGATTAGCATGGGTATGCAGCCGATGTCGAGCTACTGCTACACTTTGCCAGGAGCAAAGAAAAAAAAGTTGCCTCACTTTACCTGTGTCCGCACTGGAGCTTGTGGATGAAAGGAAAGGACGCGTCTAGTTCTGTCGGGCAGGGTCAAACCTCTGTGTGATGACCTGGGCAGCACAAGTCTCGAGGGCGTGTTATCCAGCTTCAAATTCCTTCAAATTTTACGTTATAAGCAGCGGCGAGCCAGGAAAGCTGAACCGGCACCAACTAAATACACCAAAAAGTAGAAGCAGCAAAATAAAGTTGGCAGATGTAAAAAAAATAGCTGAACTGGCAAACTTCTTCGAGCTCCTTGAGGGATCCAGTAGCAGAAGAAAAGGACAGACCTGCTGCTGGACCCTCTATTTATTTGGGTGAAAACAAAAGAAATTCATGTTGGGGGTGGAGATGTGATGCAAGTGGTGGCTTGGAATGCAAGATTCCGATTGGCTGCCACCACTTGCTTTACCGACTACTTTGTAAATAGATTTTCTAATGAAAGTTAAATGTAAGCCTAATGTAAAAACACACTGAATCGTAGATGCATAAGATAAATTACAAGTTCAGTTACGATTTCAGTGTGTTTCACATTAAGCTGATCTACAAATGTACAAAAAAGTTTCCCACGCTTGTGGAAGGCACTCGGGCATAACAGCTTGCAATTAGTATCTTCTCATGGCGCACTCGGTGCTAGGCACAGACGCACCATGAGAAGGTACTCGGGGTTAATGAGTTAAATATGCTGCCAATACATTTAATCCTGTATGAACTTCAGAACTAGGCTGTTTTAGGCACTGAAATTAACACTCTTGTCTAACATCAAAGACTGAAGCAATACTGACTTTACTAACTGTACGGCCTGACTTAGGAACGGGGTCCATTCCCATCAAAGCATGTAAAAAACTTAAACATTTGGCAAAATTAAACTAGAAGAAAAAGTAACTATGGCTGTTGTAGCATAAAAGCACTATACCCAGTGCAATGCATGGGTGGGCAGTGCTAACATCTGTACTGTCAAATAGAGTTTCATAATATGATAGAACTCTGTGCCATTGTGACATCATTTACAGAGTACGAAGCTAAAATGAGACTAAATGAACACTACGACACAAAACATGTTATGGGAACAGCATGGTTCAGTAAGTTTCTAGACTGTGTTGCTCATCTTTGCTTAGTGGATCTAACATCAGTGGTCAGGATAATGTACTGTCATTCCCTGCATGGAGCACTGTGCATCTCTGCTCTCAAATGTAATGCATAAACACACAAGTACTAGTCCAGGGTAGGGTGCATAGTACTGGCATGCTAAACCTCACCAGGATATCCTTCACAGTCAGCAACTTGCATGCCATCCTTAGAGGAGGGTACACACTGCTGTTGCTATGCTGTAAAGTCTCAGGAAAAATGTGCAGTACCTCTTCACCCCTCAATGTCTTGTAGGCTCCTGTGATAAAGTCTTTCACTTTGTATGTTACAGTACAGCACAGCACGGACATGCACGGCTATGACATGGGCTGATAACTAGCTTCAGTCTGTAGTCCTACATGTGGTTTTATACATTGACAATTTCATACTGTGTGTCTAGGATTATCACTTAGCATCACAGTACTTCCAGGCTACCCCAATGATGAATTTTTAAATCAGTGGTGCAGCGGGTGCATTGTTACCCTCACATCAAGAGGTTCTCCGGTTCGATTCTCAGCTGCGGTGCCTCCTGTGTGGAGTCTGAGTCTGTCTCCCTGCGACCATGAGGTTTTCCTGCAGGTGCTTCGGTTTCCTCCCACGTTACAAAGACATGCATTTGGAGTGCTTCTCCCAGGGCCTCCATGGAAAAGTGGCTTCATTCCAAGTCTGACTTTCCTGGTAAACAAATGTTAAATAAATAAACCTGTCTTGTTTTAATGTGCTTGTGCACATCTGTGTGTATATGTATGCAAGTGTTGATATATATGTATAAATAACATATGTAACCTAAAATTGAACTACAGTAATATTTAGATGCTTCCAGTGGTGTCAAGTCAATGGGCTTGCAGCCTGCAGTGCTCTGAGTACTTTAATTATTGCAACCCAGGCAACCCAGTTCCACAGTTGCTTCTGCACTGTCAGTTAAATAGGCTGGCAGTAAGCTCAGTACTGAAAATGTTTGGAAGCTCCCATAGGCCTAAGCAGATGTGTAGCTGGCATGTACTTATGTCACAATATACACATTTGAATAGGAGTTATTTGCTTATTTGGATAATTCTAAGTGATCACAGCTGGAGTCACTCATTCAGTGCTTCCTCCATTAAGGCCATTTTTTTCTGTTGTTGGGGAAATGGTTATCAGAATTGTCTAAATAGTCCATGTTGTAATTAAAAATATGTTGAAAACTATCTAGTTAAAATGCAGTAATAAGAAGTTATGTACTCACCATAATGTTCCATCTGAGTAGGTAGTTCATTTGTCTGCAACCTGTGGGTTACGGATCCGATATCGGATCCGAGCCGGCAACTTGTTTCAAGCTAATGGATCCGAGCTCCTAGCTCCTCCCTTCACCCATAATCCCCTGCTAACTCTCCATGACCTCAGATCGAGTTTGCTCCTCAATATATATCCAACAAAAGGATATCTAACTACCAGTAGATCCGAAGAAGGCCAGGGGGAAGGGGGGGAGGGGGGTTGCAGACAAATGAACTACCTACTCAGATGGAACGTTATGGTGAGTACATAACTTCTTAATCTGAAGTAGGATGTTCATTTGTCAGCAACCTGTGGGACAGAGTCCCCAACTACCTGCACCTTGGGTGGTCATCATGGAAGGATATTATGAAGCACCGCAGAGCCAAAGGATGCTCTCCCTCTAGAAAGCACGTCTAGTTTGTAGTGGTTAATAAAGGTATGAGATGAAGCCCAAGTGGCTGCAGAACAAATATCATCCAATGGAACTCTAGACTTGAAGGCCGCAGAGGTAGAAATGGAGCGGGTGGAATGAGCACGAACTCCTTCTGGTGCGGGTCTACCCGAGGCTTGATACGCCAATAGGATACATTGAGAAATCCAGCGCGATAAAGATACTTTAGAGATAGCTTTCCCCAAGTTAAATTTGGCAAATGAAACGAACAGCTGGTCGGATTGTCTATGGCCAGCTGTCCTATGAGTATAAAAGTGAAGCTGCCTATGAACATCTAATGAGTGCAGCTTGTACTCTCCCTTATTCTGATATTTAGGGAAGAAAACCGGTAAATTTATGGATTGATTTATGTTGGTTTCTGATGCTATCTTGGGAAGAAAGGAGGGATTGATCCTGAGGTACACTCTATCTGGGTGAAAGATCAGGTAAGGAGGCTTCACAGAGAGAGCTTGAAGCTCCGACACTCTTTTTGCTGAAGTGATGGCTACAAGGAAAGCTGTTTTCCATGACAAGAATTTGAGATCTACTGAAGCAGCAGGTTCAAAGGGTGGAGCAGTCAAGGCTTGAAGAACTAATGTAAGATCCCAGGGGGGCACGGCTTCCTTTACAGGGAGTCTAAGTAAAAAGGTGCCCTTGAGAAAGGTTTTACACAACTTGGCCGACATCAAAGGCCCTGTATCATGTCCCACATGGTAATGTGATATGGCTGCCAATTGCACTTTGACAGTTGAACAACTAGCGCCTTCCTGAAAGAGTTCAGTTATGAAGTCTAATATGGATGGAAGAGAAGCCGTAAAGGGATCTAGATCGTGATGCTCCGCCCAGATGGAAAAGCGTTTCCATTTACTGTGGTACACTTTCCTGGTGGAGGGCTTATGCGCTGCCACGAGGATGGCTTTGACTGGTGAAGAGATACCGGGAGTCCTAACTAGGAGTGGAACTGGAGCAACCAAGCTGTCAGTTTCAGATTGTCCAGGTTTGGAGTTGGTAAGTTCGATGGATGGGAGATGAGATCCGGAGTGGGATCTAGAATCCAAGGGTGATTCACAAGGTGAGACCACAGGTAAGGGAACCAAATTTGCCGAGGCCAGAATGGGGCAATGAGGATCATCTTGCTCCCCAACCGTGAGGCTTTCTGTAAGAGTTGTATCATTAGTGGTAGAGGAGGATAGGCATAGAGTAGACCGGGTGGCCAAGCATGCACCAGAGCGTTTCTTGGAGTTTCCCCTGGAGGGGGGATTAGAGCGAAGAAGTTGCCGCATTTGGTGTTTGATGGAGATGCAAAAAGATCGCAGCAGGGTTGCCCCCATGTTGCGAATATCTGCTTCGCTACTAGTGGATTGAGAGACCACTCGTACGGGGTAAGAAGGGTGCGACTGAGCTTGTCCGCTAGGATGTTGGTCCTCCCCGGAATGTGCGTTGCAATCAGAAAGCGGTTGGAGGAGATCGCCCATTCCCACACTCTTATGGCTTCGTGGCACAGAGGGTAAGATCTGGTTCCCCCGTTTGTTGATGTACCAGACCACCGACATGTTGTCTGACTGAATTGCAATCGTTCCTGTGGGGTGGAAGCCCTGAAGTGCTTGCAACGCCAACAGCACCGCTCTCACCTCCAGAACGTTGATATGCAGAGAGGTCTCTGTATTGCTCCACATGCCTTGGACTGTCCTGCCTGAATAATGCCCCCCCCCACCAGAGGCGGGAAGCGTCCGTGGTCACCGTGGCGAGAGGGGGAGAGGTGCAGAAGGGACGGCCCGTATGGAAGTTCGAGGCTTGGAGCCACCATAGTAGCGCCCTCCTGCAAGCCTTGCTGATAGCAATGGGATGGTGGAGAGGAAGGGATAGAAAGGACCATTGCACTAGAAGAGTCCATTGCAGTACCCGCATGTTCAAACGGGCACATGGAAGGAGCGTAATCGCTGCCGCCATGGAGCCTAGTGCCCTCAGGACCAATTCCGCTGGTGAAGCCTCTGATTGGAGGATAGCCTGCACATGAAGTTGTAAGTTCCGGATTCTCTCGGAAGTTAGGAAGGCTCGCAACTCTCTGGTGTCTATTCTGGCACCTATGAATTCTATGACCTGCGTTGGAGCCAGTAGAGATTTGCCGACGTTGATAGTAATGCCTAACTGTGGGGCTAGACGGAGAAAGAAGACTCTTGCTGAGCAAAGTAGATGCCTTGTTGGTGCGGTCAGGAGCCAGTCGTCCAGGTATGGAAAGACCTGTATTCCCTGGAATCTCAGGTGGGCCGCAATCACTGCTAATACCTTGGTGAACACCCTGGGGGCTGTGGTGAGGCCAAAGGGAAGGACCCTGAACTGGTAGTGACTGGCCCCCAGCCGGAAGCGAAGGAACCTCCTGGATTGTTTGTCCATTAAAATGTGGTAGTACGCATCCTTCAGGTCTATGGAGCACATCCAATCATTCTCCCTCAAAAGGGGGAGAATAGATTGAAGAGTGACCATCCGGAATTTTTCCTTGGTTACTGACAGGTTCAAGCGGGAAAGGTCTAGGATCGGTCTCAAGTCCCCCGTCTTTTTTGGCACCAAAAAGAACCTGGAGTAGAACCCTAATCCGAGCTGGTCTTGGGGGACGGGCTGGATGGCTCTTTTTCATAGCAGCTGCTGAATTTCTGCAGCTGCGGCCTCCCTCTGATCAGGTGGTACATCGGGGAGGTTCTTGGATTTGGGGACATGGAGTAGTGGTATTTTGTACCCTCTGGATATAATGCGAAGCACCCAGCGGTCTGTTGTGATGGACTCCCATGCTGCTAGGTGTTCCGAGAAGCGCCCCCCGACTGCCTCCAGAGTGGAGCAGCCGGGCAACCCCTCAGGGCTGCTGCGCGGGCCGCTCAGAGAAAGGTTCTCTGGACCCAAGGTTTCTCGGAGCCCCTCTGCCCCTGGGGCGGCGTCCTCCCTGTCCACCTCTGCCACGGTAGGACTGGTTGTCCGGAGCTGGTTGGGAATGTTGTGATTTTCGGAACCACATCTTCTTCTGACCCTTTTGATTCCTCGAAAAGGACCGCTGGGGAGCAGAGAAGCGGACTCTGACGGCAGACAACGTCTTCCCGTCCTTCTCGCTCTGGACAAGTGTCTCGCGAACTGTTTTGCCAAATAGGGCAGAACCATCGAAAGGGGCATTCGCGAAGGATGCTTTAAAGGGCTCCGCAAAATCGCAATGACGGAGCCAGGCCAGACGTCTCATGACTAGGCCTGCTCCGCTAGCCTTAGTGGCTCCCTCTGTGGCGTGGGACAATAGCCGCATAGAGGTGTTTGAAATTGATCTCAGAGTGGCCATTCGGGTGGAGTACAAATGTTTGTCATCCTCCGACATGGACTCAGGGGGGGATGCAGCGTATTCTTTGATAAGATCCCGCTGCATCCTGATGACATGTGCCATATAGTTCAGAGACCTTACCGAGAAGGTCGCTGAACTAAAGACTCGCTTCCCTAAGCGGTCCATCAAACGGGACTCTTTGCTCGGTGGATGGACTGAGGGGCTCTCCTGAGCCAATTCCCTCTTCGTGGCTGCCGCCGTCAACATGGCATCTACGGGGGGCCCCTTACTCCAATGTGATCGGTCTGAGGGCGGGCTAAGAATTCTATCCGGGCGTTTTGGTATTGGCTCCACGGTGTCTGGATCCTTCCACGCCCTGGTGGTAATGAGGTCCACCAGGGGGTCGGCTGGAGGGGACACCCAAGAGGTAGACGGGCCTGCCTCGAATGCCTCCAGAAACACGGACTCGTCAGAGAAGACTTGGGGGCAGACCACCCACCTCTGATCCTCAGCATCTCCATGATGTCTCCAAAGGAGACATCCTCAGGGGGCGATCTTGGGGAGCCTTCCCCTTCCTCCAAGTCCGTGTCCTCGGTTAAGGACTCAGGGGAGTCCACGTGCCTCCTTTTGCACTTATGCTTACGGGGAACTTTCTCGGGGGGACTGTCCGAGGAGGCCTCGCCAGCAACATCTTGTTCCAATAGAACCATCTGTGACATCGAAGCAGGCTGTCCCTTTGGCCGGGTGATGGAAGCCTGGCCCAGCAGAGAGGGAGTGCAGGGAGGAGCCGATGCAAGGACCGGGGGTCCGGATGCTCTAACAGAGCCCTCTCCACAACATCGAAGGCCGAGGGAGAGCCACTCTCTAATGGATCCGAAAGTCGGCTCCCACTCGGATCTGATGAAGGGATCGGAGCCGGCGCCGAGACCGTCGGATGGCTCCGACCTGGATGGAGCCGAAGGCACACTGAATCCCCCGGATCTGAAGCTCGGACCACGGCTCTGAGAGGTCGGATCTGACAGGCTCGAGGGCAGGGTCGGATCCGAAGTACCAAGTACTGTCGGTGCCGACCCACCCCCAGCTCCAACGCTGCTCGGCTCCGAACGCTCCGAACCTGGATAGCGGGTTGGAGAAGGAGCAATAGGGTGGAAAAAAGGTGTCGAGCTCCCCTGGGAGGCAAGAGCACTCCCATCTGCAGCTGGGCCTGGATGAATCTTCGCATTATCCGGTCCAAGTCTGCATCGGATAAACTAAAAGTAGATCTCGAAGAGGCCACCGAGGCAGGCCTGGAATGCCACCTCGATGACCTCGACGGAGATCGGGTCTCCTCCTCCTCGGGCCCCGGGAAGAAACAAGGGGATCGGAGCCGAAGAAGAGGAGACCTAGAAGCAGTGGAGTGAGAAGCCCGCTTAGCTGGCGGGGCGGAAACGGAGGTCTCGGCCTGCCGCTTGTGGTGCTTCTCCCTCCATTTCTCCCTCCTGGCCTCCCTGTCCTCCGACACTTTAGCGGGAGTTTGAGTCCCGGACGGAGGCAGGGGGGCAGGAGTGGCAGCGACCACAGGCTGTGGTGGAGCCACGGGAGCAGCAGAGGTAGCGGAGGCCGAAGCCGAGTCCGGGGGTAAAAGTCCCGCAAGGACCAGCTTCGACCTCCGCTCTTTCAGTGCCCTGGGGTTGAACGCTGCACAGATGGTACAGCCTGAGGTAAGGTGTTCAACCCCAAGGCACCGAATGCACAGAGTGTGGCCATCAGCCGGGGAGAGCTTATGGCCACACTCGGTACATTTGGAAAATATGGCTTTTGGGGCCTCAGCCATTTTTTAAAGAAAAAAACAACTACACACACACACAGGCCCCAAAAAGAAACACAACACACACGCACACACTAACGACCAGCGAAGGGAGGGGGAACTAATTAAAGAAAAAATAATAAGGGAGCCTAACACTTACACACTTTTTCTTATTTAATTTAACTAAAAAAGAAAAATTCTGACAGGAAAAGTACAGATAAAAGTAGTAAAATTCCACTTAGCTGACAAGCTCAAGAGGATCCAGCCATCCACAAGCGCGGCAAACTAGATCTGAGGTCATGGAGGGTTAGCAGGGGATTATGGGTGAAGGGAGGAGCTAGGAGCTCGGATCCATTAGCTTGAAACAAGTTGCCGGCTCAGATTCGATATCGGATCCGTAACCCACAGGTTGCTGACAAATGAACATCCTACTTCAGATCTGAAGGTTTGGGAGAATTGCTGTGTGTGTGTGTGTGTGTGTAAATATATGACCACAACTGCCACGTGATCAGAGTTAAAGAATCATGGAGTTGGATTATCAGGTGTGATATGTTTGTATATGTGCTGCTGGGTACCCTTCATATGACTGGGGTGGGAGGTTGGCATAATGGTTAAGGTGTTTACCTTACAGACACAAGGTGCATGGTTTGATTCTCACTCGGGGTAATTGGCTAGGTTTTAAAATGGCCTGCAAGGGCAGTTAGCCTAGTACCAATCTATGAACCGAACTTTCAAATGTTCGACTTTCATATGGCTGAGACCATATGATCGAACTTTTGAAATTTCAAACGTTTATAATGGAGATCTCCATACAGTACGGAATGGGAAGATTCCCCTTTTCTGCACTGTAGTGTGATCTCGGAGTTGGAATATATAAATAGCAGGGGGTGTGGGGGGTGCAGGGGGACTTGCCCCCTGCTAAAACTGTTCAGGTAATTTTTTTTTTTTTACTTTTTTATTAGATGTTCGAACTTTCAAAAGTTCGATCATATGGTCTCGACCATATAAAAGTCGAACCTTTGAAAGTTCGATCATCTGAAGTAGACCCGTGCTGCAATGTATGTGTTTATGTATATGAGAAACAAGCTGAAACGCATTAATGTAGGCAGAATTTGTAATATAACTGCATGAAAGTATTTCAAATGTACCCAGTTAGAAACTGGTTTTCTTGAGAAAGGTGAGTCTTGTCTCTCAAAGCAGCTCATCTGTGATAATCCAGTCATAGTTAAGTGATAACTGACCTAGGCTAACATAGGCAGTGGGCATACGTGAAGCAGAATAAAATATTACTATATGCAGAATTACTTTCTGTTGATCACAAGCAAACATCAGAGGTTTACCTAGTCACAGCTGAAATACTTCCCATAAAGGATTAAAAAAAAAGTAATCAACTTTTTTTCACAATCAGAGATAGTGTTCCCTACTAAAAAGAAGTTATGCTAGGGAAATATTCTCTGCAATAAGTGATCTAATACAATGCCTCTGTGGCATTTCTTGAATAAAGTGAAAATAGTTTTAGTTCACAATTATCTTTTTTTTATAGTGTGTGGCATGCATGCTCTGGGTATTCATTCATTACCCTGTGGTCACACTGCAAGCTCATACATGTTCCAATTTTTCGAGGGCATGTTTTCATTACCTCAGCACCTAAAAGCACAGCACAAGAATATCCAAACATTTTTTATGGATGATTTTATTAGAAAATGTCAAACTGTTTCTGGAATATAACCCTGTATTCATAGGGTCACCCATAATAGGCTTGCATTACTGTTGTAATGTATTATGTGACAAATTGCAATTATTTTTGTCTTCTGTGAGGTTTGGTTAGCATATGACTTCACTTCAGTGTAGTGAGTGAAATATATATGTGACAAAATATATCTGCACTGAGTTGGCATTACATCATATTAACTACTATCATATACAGATCTCTAGAAATGTGAACTTTATCGTCAGTGAAAATATGCTAAAATCAAGAATCTTTTAACTGACAAGACAGTTTGGCTCAGCTAACTTCTGCAATGTACTTTGTATAAAGCCTTATAGAAGGAATACAAGAGCTACATGCAGTTTATACCCAAGAATCAAAGTATAATTTCCTGTATTTTACTAAGAGCTGTCAAAGGGTGACCTACAGTGTGGCCTTGTACACACAGGTACTGAATATAGTTTTACAGGCACTATCACAACTCTAATACATTTCATTAATACTATAAATGCCCACAAGAATGAAGGAAGGTTAGTATCTGCCCTTTTTCTCTACCTTTCCAAAGCCTTCAACACAGTCTCACATTCCATTCTCCTGCAAAAACACATCTCTAGGATTTGATGAAACCTGTACCACATGGTTTATCGGCTATCTTGCTAACAGATTCCAGGCCATAAAATGGCACAAACACACCTCTCCTTTCCTCAGTCTCCACAGACACCCCCCCCCCCCAAGAGTCCATTCTTGGCTCCATTTTTTTCAACATGTTCATTAATAAATCTACCAGACTACCTCCAAATCAGCCACAATAATTCAGTATACTGATGACTCCACCCTCATATGCAGTGCCAAAACCTTGATAACCTGCAACAAATCACTCAAGAACCCTTCTCCTCTGTTGAAGCCTGGGTAATCAACTCAAAACTTTTTCTTAATCCCAAAAAGCAAACTTATTCTCTTTACCCCAAGATATCTCTCAGCACAGGAAACCCTCCTCTGATATTCTTTCAGCAAATAACAAAATTAAAATTGTTCCACTTACTAAGCTGCTTTGCATCTACATTGACAATTGCTTAAATTTTGACTACCACATTCAACACATAGCAAAGAAAACTCATCAGAAATTGGGTTCCCTATACAGGGTGAAAATTTTCCTCACTAGGCAAACCAGAAAACACTTAGCCTTTACCCTAACTCTTCCCAATACTTTTCTACTCAGCCACTATTTTCACCAACTCACAAGTTTCTCAGCTCTCAAGCTTGAACAATACTATCACAAGGTAGCAAACTATGTAGTCAATCACCCACAAAAATACCACCACTGCCTAGCACTCAACTACACTGGCTTGAACTACCTCACTTACTGACTTACCCCCAACATGCGACTACTCATAACCTCATCTATAAATCTACAGACTGTCCATCTCTGTCAACTCTACTCCAGCCATACAAACAAAATAGACCCCTCACTCAACCCAAATGTTGCTCCTCCACTTCACTATATCCATCAACACCGCTGGTGACAGTATTAACAAATTATGTCACCAAAGCATGGAACAACATACCTCCTTCTCTAAAAATAGAACATGCCAAATATTTTAAACAGAACCTAAAGTCACAGCTACAAAACCTCTGGCATTACCACTGCATTAACCCTGGATAAGTACCCCTAGACTAAACCATGATTCCACACATCTTCCTACCCTTCAGCTACTCCCTTTCATCTGTTTCTCACAACCCTTCTTCACTACACTCTCACTCACCATAACTACTACTCTCCATCTCACAACCCTTCTTCACTACACTACACTCTCACTCACCATAACTACTACTCTCCATCTCACAACCCTTCTTCACTACACTCTCACTCACCATAACTACTACTCTCCATCTCACAACCTTTCTTCACTACACTCTCACTCACCATAACTACTACTCTCCATCTCACAACCTTTCTTCACTACACTCTCACTCACCATAACTACTATTCTTTATCTTCCTGCTCACTTCATATTTGTTACATCCAACTATAGAATCTTCTTTCCCCTCCATCTCATCTTTCTCCTCCTCCATACTTTCAATCACTTCTAGTCCTTCTCCTTCAATCATTTAGTTTACTATACCAACTAACAAATAATAATAATAATAAAAAGAAAAGTCTAAAAAGATGCTGTTTTTCTGCAACATTCTCTATTTTATGTCTTTATTATGAAACTGCTTACTGAAGTATGCATTGCTACTGCTCCACTGAAATGTATGTCTGTATTCTGAATTATGGTCATCATCTTCCACTGCACAAAACAATAGTCTGTATCTGTGCCTTATTGTAGTATCTGCAATGACTCCATTAGCATGCATCATTTCAAAATACTATTGAATGACTTTTCTACACCATGTATAAACTTTTAAAAAATGTCTTTCCTCACTAGACTATGTATATAGTTGTAGAATGTTTTTTTTTCTGTACTATATAAAATGTTTAATATGTATCATTTGGAGCTTTTCTTCCCAGGCCTCCAATGAAAAGGGGAGCTCTATGCACAGTTGGGCTTTCCTGGTCAGCAAATGCAATGAGTAAATAAATAAATTAATACATTGCTGAGTTGTAGTATACTTTTCAGGGTACAGAATCCAGTACATGTCCAGACTGTAAGTATATCTCTGTGCCGAGTCAAAACAGTTGTTATATTTTCCATGAATTTAACACATGACCTACCGTGAAAATGTAGTTGTATCTTCTTTTGTGAAGAACAGCCTAAAAGCAAGACTATGTTTTATCAGTTGTGCTTGTACCTTTGTTTGAAGGCATGTTTTGGCAGAATTCAAATTCATTAAACATTTTGACAGAATTCAAATCTAACTATACGTTCTGGCATATTTATCATGGTTTTAATTTAAGTTGTAGGTTTTGTTAATTAACAATTACTATGTTGTCATAATGCATAGTAAGCTATTTTTCTCTCTTCATTTTTTTCTTAAGCCAGTTGTTTAGGAATATAGTTTGAAAAGGAAGATCGAGATATTCAAAAATATACATATTCTGATGGGGGTTGAGATTCTTCTAAATTTTGTAAGTTGGTGCTCTTGGGTATAAAGTTTCCAAAATTCTGTCTGTACCCTTGTTCTTGTGGATATTTTTGGTATACATTACCACCTTGCTGTCTGCAAAACCATTTCATTTTCTCCCCTCTTAGAGCAGAGCTCAGTGTACCTTGCTGGTGAATGCCATAGAGTTCTGCTACTCTGCCCTGTGTTTGCTTTTCATGGTCACTGAGCTCCAGCTGACAGTTGCATGATTCTGTCCGAATTACATATTCTGTAGCACTACTATGATTAGTTTGTAGTATGGATGGCATCTCATAATCTTAAAGTTATTCTCAGTTTTGAGTGAGTTACTCTGAAGTAATTAATGCTGCTTTAAAAATTGGAATAAGGTCAGAGTTATTAATTTACAAGAAACAAGTAATTTCTGTTGTAGCCCCTAAATCTCAAACAATCCACTTACACAAGTGTAGTGGGTCCAAAACAAAACAGTGTAAGAAACTTATTTTTTTTTTAATTCATGTATGTCTAGTTAATCACTATATATTAAAAAGTAGAAAAAAATCAGACAATGGTAATAGAAGCAGTGAACTTAAAACGTACTAAATCAAAAAATAAAAACTTATTTTGAAATATTATTATTATAATATAGAATTATTAACTTTAATAAGTATTCAGAAGTAGTCCAAGCATGGTAGACATTCTGTTATCAGTCAGACATTCTGTTATCAGTCATAAATCCTACCTTCTTAACACTGTTTTGTTATCCATTTGCACACTGACACCAAGATTTTATGAATCAGAGCATATTTTTATGAATCCCTAATGTTCTTTTTCTTGAAAGTTGTTGCCAGACTTTGGAGACCCTGATGAGGCACTGACTTTGGAGTTTGTTTGTTTCACACAAATTTCCAATGTTCTGCATTGCACTGACATTTTTTTAATTGACAGATTGGTATGGTACAGTGGTCAAAAGAAATGGAAGATATTACTAATGTTTGAAAAAGTGATATGGTTAAGAAACGTTATCTCACACTTACATAATGCAGTATGACTTAGTTTGTGAGCAGTAACACTGCATATATTTTTCAGCAGAAAATACAGAGAAGTATGAAAATTGATAAAGCATACATTCTGAGTTAAAAAATATTCACAGAACCTGGGCAGAGTGGACAAGCAGATTGTGTGTTTTTAACTTGCAATTTTCTTGTAATTGCTTCCTGCAGTATATTAATTTTGCTTTATTTAGTGTTCTGTTTATTTAACCTGGTTTTATTCAAATAATGAATAATAGTTATACTAAATGAATTATGGAACAGTAAGTTGAAAATCCAGTAATTATACTTGCAGTCATCAAAGCACTTCTTAAACTTTGTACTCATACTAATGGAATGTCTTAAGTTGACATGCAGTTTCTGGCTTTGGTGATGAGTAAATATTGAAATGGCTTATTTCTTTGAAATGTTTTTACATTTTGTCATTCCAGATTTTAATTGTTCTTTTTGCCCTTGTGTGCTTTAAGTAGATTACTTTTTAATTACACCCAAAATGTAATTTTACAAATGGACCATGAAGGCTTACTTCAAACAGGATGTGAAATGCATTCCTTCTCATGTTCAGTGGGTAAATCAAGAAAATATTTCCTGGTACCACAATCTGTACAAATTAAAATGTCATTGACAACATCAGAAATGTAAACACTTATTAATGCGTATTTGATGCTTTCTTACCCAGCTTGCTCATCTTCAGTACAAAGTCTGCACTTCTTTGTTTATCCTGGGCTAGTTTCAATGTTTGCCAGTCAGTCCCCTCTCAAATTAAGCACACTCACGAGGTTGCTTATCACTTACTCATTTGGCAGGACAAATGTGCAAATGCCAGTATATTACAAAGGTGTGGATGAATGCTAGGAAGTATAAGAAAAGGTAGAAGGACTAGAAAACAGGATCTTGTTCATTTGTGAGTTCAATGAGCCATCTAAGAATGATACGACTGCCAAAATCATAAATCATCATTCCTAAAAACGAATAACTGAAGAAACTTTGCATAACAGCCCTATATATCCTCCCAGGCAACAACACTCCTCACTTAGATGAAATTATGGCCTAGACTCCAAACAACAAAGAATGAAACCATCATTCTGGGTGATGTAAACAAACTGGCTAGACCACTCTAACCATTCTCCATCATCTAATATCAACCTTTTCAACTCTACACAATTAATTACTAATATTACCAGAGGCAAAAAAATAAAGACAGTGGCTCTATCCTTGACTAATCGGATTCTAGTCTCTAATCCTAACAAAATCTCGTCAGCAGGTGCTCTACTGTGTAACATCAGTGACCACCAACCTACCTATATTATACACATCTCTCACATACCGTGTTAACACCAATATAAAAAACTAGAAATCTAACCAATTTTGATCCAACAACCTTTAACAAAAGCTTAGCAATATCAACTGGAATATACTAAAAGTCTTTTCCTTGATGAATCTATTGAGTTCTTCAACTCAACATCCTAAACAACCTAGCTTCCCTCTGACAAAAGACAGTAAAAACAAATCATGACATTTGGTTATCTAAGAGCACCAAGCAACTCATGACTGCTAGGGACAAATCATAGAAAAAATGGCAAAAAAATAAAAATTCTTCAAACCTCCGGCAACAGAGACAGCTTTGTAATCAAGTCAAATGCTTACTCATTAATGACAAAAATAAATAAATAAATCACTATTTAGGGTTCCAAAAAAACTACAAACAGAACCCCCCAAAATTCTGGAAATCCATTTCTTCTCTCCTAAATCCTGGCACTAAGAATAATCCATGTCCAAATCCAGATACAATTCCAACTGAAATAGCCATCCTATTCAACACATATTTTATCAACACCATATCTAATCTTAAAATTCTTCAAACCTCCGGCAACAGAGACAGCTTTGTAATCAAGTCAAATGCTTACTCATTAATGACAAAAATAAATAAATAAATCACTATTTAGGGTTCCAAAAAAACTACAAACAGAACCCCCCAAAATTCTGGAAATCCATTTCTTCTCTCCTAAATCCTGGCACTAAGAATAATCCATGTCCAAATCCAGATACAATTCCAACTGAAATAGCCATCCTATTCAACACATATTTTATCAACACCATATCTAATCTTACTGCCGCTTTTCCACAAACTAACTGTAATATCAACTCAATTTCTTTACAGCAGGCTTCTGAAAAATCCTCTCTACCAACTTTTCCCTCTCTCCTATAACCATTGCTACTATAACTGAACTTCTGCTTAAACTTAAACTTGGTACTTCAACAATCTACCCCAGAATATTTTTCAAATGTCAGCTAAAGTCATTGCCAATCCTATTAGCATACTTCTAAATATACCTATCCAGGAGTCCTATGTACCCTCCTCCTGGAAAAAAAGAATACATTTTCCCCTTCACAAAGTCTGCAACAGTACAGACATTTCTAACTTTCATCCCATCGCCATACTCTCCTCTATCCCTAAAATCCTGGAAAAGTGTAGACACACACTACTTAAAAGTTATCTACTTGAAAACCAACTTCTTTCCCCTACTCAGCATGGTTTTTGGCCTAGCCATAGCACTACAACCGCTCTACTATCCTTCATGGAGACAGTTAATCAAGCTCAAAATGCAGGCAAAATTGTATCCTCCATCTTTCTTGACCTCTCAAAGGCCTTTGATACTGTTTCCCATTCTCTACTTCTCACAGAACTGTCTAAACTTGGTATCACCCATCCAACACTAAACTGGTTCACTAACTACCTCACAAATAGACAACAATCCACCAAATGGCATAACTCTTTCTCACCATTCCTAGACACTTCCACAGGCTTTCCCCAAAGTTCCATACTAGGGCCTCTTCTTTTCAGCATTTTCATTAACAACTTCCACTCCTTTCTCACTCATGGATTTGTAATACAGTATTATGCAGATGACTCAACTATCATCTGCACTGCTAAGCTCTACATCTGAACCTATGTTACTGACCCAAAATGTCTTCTCATCCACTGAACCATGGATGATCAACAGCCACCTCACACTCAACCACAATAAAACCAAACTTCTACTGTTCACCACTAAGAAAACTATCGCCATTAACAAGTCTGAATTCACTACATATTCTCAAAACAAAACTATCATAGAGTTTGTCCCACATACTAAGCTACTAGGTGCCACCTGAGACGAAAACTTCACATTTGACCTGTATGTTCACAACAATGTAAAAAAAAACTCATCAAAAACTGGACACTTTACAAACACTTTCTTAACCACTCTGCAAAACAAACCCTTGCCTCAACATTTATTCTACCCTCTCTCCTTTATGGTGCTCCCCTCCTTACCAATATACAGTCCTCTCTGAAAACCAAAATTGAGACCTGTTATAACAAAATTGCCAAGTTTGTAACTAATGCAAAATGCTCCTTTCACCACTGCTCCTCATTATACTTTCTGAATTGGCTTGAACTCCCCCAACACCTTAAATATTTACAATTAAATATAGCACACAAAATTATCTATAAACCATCACACTTCCCAGCCCTTACTTCTTTACTATCTCTTTATCAAGCAAACAGACCTCTTTGATCCAAAAATCAGTTTCTCCTGCAAACAGAAAAACCTAAACTCCCTGCTGGCCAAATGCTCTACTCTTTTTGTATTGTCAAACTCTGGAATGTGCTCCCATCATCAATTAGGAGCATCAGCAATACTTCCTCTTTCAAAAAGTCTCTTCATCTCCCAACTCTATGACAATACTCATACTAATGTTCTCAACCTCCCAAAACCAGATATCCTACCTCAAATCTAGGTCACCATTCAACTCAGACTTTCTGTCCTCTGACTTATGTAACAAAAGTATTATCATCAAGGACTACTCCTTAAATTATACTGCCAACTCACTTACTCACACTTTCTCTCTCTTTCTTATGATAACCCCTACAGAGGAAATTTATACTAATACTACAACTGTCTCTTGGCACACCTAACTGAAATACCTGTAAAGTATATTTATATGTATATATTTTTATGTATACATCATACTTACTGTACATATGCTTAACTATGTCTTTGCTTACAGGGTCTTTGCATTTTCTGCTACCTAAGAAATGCATTGTCTTTTTAATTATCTGTAATTTTTCTGACTGTGTATAAATTCAATGGTAAAATGTAAATTCTGAGTTATGTATATCCTTCTGCAGAGATTTTCCTCCCCAGGCCTTAACTGTGTGTAAAGTTGATCGTAAAATGTAAATTCTGACTATATGTGTATCTTTCTGTGGAGCTTTTCCACCAGACCTCCACAGAAAATGGGCTCACTTCTGTCCAGTGAACTTTCCTGGTAAATAAATGCAAATAAATAATTAAAATATGCAGTAACAGACATATCTCTTGCGCAAAATAAATAGGATGGAGATGGTGACACAGGAGATATCAGGTGGGGAGATGTATGGCATTTTGCCAACTCACTCATCCTAGGAAGATGGAAAATTGCTTTCCCAAAAGGCTGTAACTCATGATGGAGACCGTAGGTTTCAGCCATTCTGCAAGCAGTGGGCAAAACATCAGCAGTTCTGCCTTGGATATAGAGACAGACTTCCCTGAACTAATCCCTTGCCCAGGCTGACTGCGTAATTATGGCAGCCACTAAGGGAACATACAAATCAAAGCACGAAGATGGGCTTGACAGTCAATTGTAAGAAGTGCCAAAACTAGCAACTACCCTTCTTAATCTCCTGGTTAGTCTCTTCCATAATCCATTCCTGCCTGTAACATCAACTTCCACATTGCTTTTACCACATTAGTAAATCTGCCTATATATTTTACTAGCCAAACTGATACTTTTTAGTCTTTCACTCCTCTCATGCATTGACGAATCACACCACTGTCCATATACATGTTCCACTAACTCTCTTCCTACACAAATGCTCAGCATTATCTCCAACATCTATGGTTTCTATTCATCTGAGCCATCTGTCGAATATAATATTCCACTAATTCCTTTTATTTTGCAACTCCCTACTACCCTCAGGGTAAGGTATTTATTATAAAACGTATCTCTTTATCTTTAATTTTCATTAGTATTGTACTAAACATATGTAAATGTATATTTACTTGCTTGTGAATTATGGTTCATAGGTTCATACTAGGCTATCTGCCCTAGGGCATTTATAAGCCTAGCCAGAGTGTGTTTGGCTTTCGCCACCCATTTTAAATTAATTTTGCTATGCCCTTTTTCGAGGTTAGTATACTGTGCCTCTGTCTAAAAGTGACACAGAAGTGATACCCGGGGTAAACCTACGATCTCCCATCCACTCATCAAGATTCCTCTTGAAGAGAGTCAATGAGGGACTCTGCCTAACCTGGACTGGGATTTTATTCCAGAGTGAAGGGAGCCTCTGGGTTATGAATCTGTCCCTCCAGCATGTCCTATTTTATTTCAGTGCTGAGGTTCAAGTCTCTCGAGCGCGTAGCTCGATGGGATTTGGATTTTCTGAGGTGCGGCATGTCCATTAATTCTGGGTTGGACATGGCTTTACACGTCAGGCACAGATCGCCTCTGAGCAGGCGGTATGCCACTGAGTAGAGCTGGAGTTTCTTTAACCGGGCAGCATATGGCATCTGTTTGACCCCTTTGATACTCTTGGTGAGGTAATTTTGGGGTCTTTCCAGTTGCTGCAGGTGTCTGGTAAGGTACATCCCAAAAGGGGCATTGTACTCAATTATGGGCCTGATGAGGGATGAGTAAAGAGGCACGATGACCTCCCCTGATCTAGATGTGAATCCCTTCATGATTAGGTGGGCTATATAAAATGTTTTTCTAACCACTTTGGCCACGTGGTTGTCAAATGAGAGATTGCTATCAACTTGGGTCCCCAGGTTCCTAATTACTACTTCTGTACTTAATGGATTACCACCTATGTGGTAATTTGTGGGCAGTTTGTTTTTGCCAAAAGGGGATGACTATACACTTTTTGGCATTTAGCTTGAGGCCATGGCTCTGGCACCGGTTGTCTGTTTCTATGAGGCCCTTTTGGAGGATGCTTGTGTCGGCTGGAGAGTCGATTATGGCACCCAGTTTGCAGTCATCTGTGAACTTTGTCAGCCACAGTCCTTCCGTGTTGGTCTGTACCTCCGAGAAATATATACCGAACAAGAGAGGTCCCAGGACTGAGCCTTGTGGGACGCCACTTGTAACTGGTTTGGAGTCTGACATGGCTCCAGCAATTCTAACCATGTGGGTTCTGTCCTTGAGCCAGTTTGCAACCCATCTAGTGACATAGGGGTTTATATTTAAGCTGGTGAGCTTATCTATAATGCCCGAGTGGGGTATTGTATCAAAGGCTTTTGCGAGGTCCAGGTAGGCTGTGTGGACCACCTTCCCCTCGTCAATGGCCTTGGTGACTGTTTCAAAGAAATCGACCAGGTTTAAGAGGCAGGATCTGCCCTTAAAGCCAAACTGGGTAGGATCCAGTGTCTGTAGGTCCACAATATCTTTATTTATGAGGTCCATGATGATCCTTTCCATAGCTTTGCAGACCAAGCTAGTCAGGCTTATGGGGTGATAGTTTCCAGGATCCATTGAGGCACCACCTTTGTGGAGAGGGACCACTGTTGCTGTACGCCACTCTTTGGGTACATATCCTGCAGTAAGGCTGAGATTGAACAGTAGTTTTAGGTTTGGGTTTAGTTCTTCTTGGAGTTCATGTAGGACGCAGCCTGGGACACCGTCTGGTCCCATTGATGCTGTGTTTTTTGCTTTGGAGAGGGCAGTTCTTACCTGAGCATCTGAGATGTCAGGGGGGCAGCACTCTGCTGGGATAGATATTTGCCCTTTTGGTGGGAGGGGAGTTTGCGCTGAACCTGTCAGCTAGGATGTTGGCAATGTCTGTGGGTTCGGTGTATTTTCTGTCATTTTGGACTAATTCTGAGCATATCTGGGAATTCCCACCCAGGTTCCTAACATAACTAAAGAAAGCCTTGTAATTATCCTTAGTGTCCTGTGCAATTTTTCTCTCGAAGCTGGCCTTAGACAATTTTATGAGTGCCCGTAGTTTTTTGCTAATACTGATCAGAGATGCCTTCCCTTTTTGGGATTTTGCTCTATCATGTAGTAGCTTCCTCCTTCTATTGTATAGTTTGTTTATGGCTGGGGTCCACCAGACAGGACGTCTGCCTTTGGAGGATTGAGTCTTGGTTTTATTTGGGATTGCATGATCCATGCATTCCTGAAGGTGTTCATAGAATGCATTTATAAAGGATTCTGTGGCCTGGGCCATATTTTCCACAGGCCCGGGGGCTTTGAAGGATTCCACCTCGGTTTTGAGGAGTGTGAAATTTGCTTTAGAAAAGTTTTTCACTGTGGTTTTCTGGGCAGGGGGTGGGGTCGGGATATGAATATCCAGTGAGATTAGTTTATGGTCTGATCTTACCAGTGAGGGATACACTTCTGGTCTGGAGCATAGAGTCCCCATGTTGGTGATGATAAGGTCCAGTATGTTTTCCCCTCTTGTGGGAGTGGTAACAAGTTGTTCCATAGCATTTGAGTTTATAAATTCTAGGAACCTTTGGGCTAGGGTGTTGGAGCTAGAGTAATGCTCTCAGTCTATGTTTGGGTAGTTGAAGTCGCCCAATATAATGGTGTTTGGAGAGACCTTCATATTTTCCAGTGTTCTCAGGAAGGCCGAGTGGGGTTCCTGGGTTTGGGAGGGTGGTCTGTAGCAGGCTATAAACTGGAAGGCAGTTTTACCCACTGTTAGTTGCACATGTATAGTCTCTGATGCTTCGTGCTGTGCCACCAACCTGGAGGTGTGGGTATCTTTGACAAATATTGATACTCCCCCTCCTTTTGTGGTTCGGTCCAAGTTTTGGGGCCGAAAAGCATGGTATGAGGTATAACCTGGTAGTGCTGGGGTGCTCTTGGGAGCCTTGAACCAGGTTTCTGTTACTGCACAGATATCGATGTTCTCCATGCTAAGGAGAGTTTCGAGTGCGTGCATTTTGAGGTTTAGACTTCTGGCGTTGAGTAGCATTACTCTTAGTTTCTTATCCCTTGTGATACCTATGGAGGTAGGTTTGTCTTTTGAGCCTTGCCTAAAAAAGGCACTATGGGGGTAGCAAGAGCCTTTGCCAATATCCGAAAGCCCAGGGGTGACAAGGTGCAAGCCGTCCCTAGCGAAGCATCGTGGTTTGTCGAGCATGTCATCCCAGGCTGACAGGCATTGGATCCCCTTTGAATGACACCAATACTTAAGCCAATTGTTGAAATTGATCATCTTGTCTTCATATTGTGGCATCATTCTTGGTGAGGGTAAGATGCTACTCAAGGTCAGGGTCATACTGGCCTGGGCTACATGCTTATAGAGATCCTCTATGTCTCTTTTCATGTAGTCCAGGGAGGTACGTCTCAGGTCATTCACACCAGCATGGACAATGACGGAGTCATATTTGTACTTGCCTTGGAGTGACCTGAGTGCTTGTGTTATGTGGTGGATCCTAGCGCCCGACAGGCAGCTCACCCTGACCTTCTCCTTGTTCAGCTTGGTGAGTGGGACGTCGGTGTGCCTGACGATAGAGTCACCTATTACAAGTGTATCAGGTGTGTTGTTTAGCCTTAAGGGCTGTGACTGTTCGGCACACTGGCTTTGTGAGCTATGTGTTGCGTGTGTTTTGTTTTGGGGTAGCGGTTGCTTGGGTGCCTGCTTTGGAGGTCTCTGCTGCTTAGGTAGATTTTTATTTAGAGCCTCCGAGTATGTTTTTGTGTGTTTATGTGTTTGGTTTGCTGTCGTGGTAGGTCTATGTGAGACTAGACTTGTAGTGAGTGTGGTTTCCTTCTCCTCCTGACTGGTTACGCCAGTACTGAGTTGAGAGAGCTTAGCCTCCCGTTTGGCTATATGGTTGCATCTCTCACATGTGTTGGAATTTGTTGGGAGGAGGAGAGGGTTGTCTGTGTACATGAGGCAGTTGCAACATTGCCTCAAGATTCCCAGATTCACCAGCTGGACCGGAGAGGAGATTGACAACTGACCTTTGGACATACTAGTATACTATTGGGAATTCCAATGGGGAACAAGGTACTCAAGAGGAGTTTGTGAGGGTGTAGTGCTTTTAATTTTGTAGTGCTGACTTATATAATTGCTTTAGTGAGAAAGTGCCAGGTAACTTAAATGCAATGTGTTACAGGTAACTTAAATGCAAAAATGACAAACAGTAACTTTCTTTCAAGTGAAACAAGGAAATACAAGAACCGGCAACGAACTTGAAAAACAAAATAAACCCAAGTCCAGCAAACCGAAACTCCAAACCAAGGCTCCAAACCGTAAGGAAACTCTGGAAGTAAATGAATCCAAGTAGTAAGGGCTAAAAACAGACATTTATTTAAGCGCTTTTCGTCTACTGTGAATACGAAGACTTCTTCAGAAAACAGTTTACAAATGAAAAAAACGCCATTTAAATAGTCAGCTGTCAATAATCAACCACATTTTTAAAGACATAGTAAGATAAAATAAAACAAAAGTAAGCTAAAATGAAATAAAGTAAAATAAAATAAAACAAACCAAACCAAGGGCATAAATACTTCCATATTAACCTACACAATACAAAAACCAGTTCATACTTCTATTATAACTTAATAAACTTTAAACAGTTACTTTATATAGTAAGAATATATATATATATATATATATATATATATATATATATATATATATATATATATATACACACATAACTGTATTAATAAAATGTATATTACATATTGCACACAAAGATAAGCAACACCACAATGTGACTTGTCTTGGAACTGGGGCCATTAGGAATCAGCGTGTTTTGTGTACTGTTTAATATTGCACACAAAGTTTTTTCAAGAAAGTATTAAGTATATATATCTGAAAATATATAAAAATGTATATTTTGTTATTAATAAATTTTGAATTTTAAATTTTAAATTTTTTAAAAAGAATCTTTATTTATTATTAATTATTTAAATATTTAAATATTTAAATTTTCCTAGTTATTGTGGATAATTATTTTCTAAGACTTCTGAGTCTTAGAATACTTGAAATAGAACAAGTATCGTTTAACCCAGGCATGCAAAAAGCATTTAGTTTGACTTGCCAAAGTAATTCTAGTTCTTCTAATTTCAATTGTCTTGGACCTCCTCTATTGTCTAATTTCATTTCATCCATGACAATAAACTTAAAGGTATGCCCTGTGTTAGTACAAGTATGTTTTGCTAGGGCGTTGTCTAACTTCTGTTTATTAATAGCATATTGATGTTCGTACAACCTATCTCGTAATCTCTGCTCTGTTTTGCCCACATAGAATGCAGGGCACATTTTACACATAGCTAAATACACTATAAAGGTAGAGTTACAGTTATACTTCCCCCTGATTTTGTAACGTATACCATTGACGGTAAAGGAATCAGTCACCTCAATAAACGTACAGTAGTTACAATTTTGTATTGTGTAGGTTAATATGGAAGTATTTATGCCCTTGGTTTGGTTTGTTTTATTTTATTTTACTTTATTTCATTTTAGCTTACTTTTGTTTTATTTTATCTTACTATGTCTTTAAAAATGTGGTTGATTGTTGACAGCTGACTATTTAAATGGCGTTTTTTTCATTTGTAAACTGTTTTCTGAAGAAGTCTTCGTATTCACAGTAGACGAAAAGCGCTTAAATAAATGTCTGTTTTTAGCCCTTACTACTTGGATTAATTTACTTCCAGAGTTTCCTTACGGTTTGGAGCCTTGGTTTGGAGTTTCGGGTTGCTGGACTTGGGTTTATTTTGTGAAACAAGGAAATAAGTACAGTAAGCAATGCAGATATCACTAGGGATCCACAGAGGCACTGAAAAGTCGTATTTTAGGTGGAATTAGCGTTTCAGGGAAATAAGCAAACAAACAACAAGCATACAAACAAAGCTAGATTCAGCAGGCCTGGATCTAGTCTATGCTACAGCAAACAAGGTGTACCAATTTCAGTAAGAAACCGTTCAAATATGCAGGCATATTAAAAAAAGATAGCTACCTTATTTATTACAAGTAATTTTATTTTGGATCTTTTCTCCTTAAGCCTCCAATGCTTTTTTTTGTCCAGCTGGACTTCACTGGTTAACAAAGATAAATAATAATGACATAATTCTTTAGAGAGTAAAACATTTGTCAAATTTTGTGGAGCAAATATTGGGGAATAGGAGCCTCAACTGGATTGTCTTAACTTTCCAAAATTCAATAGTTCAGACAGGGAAAACCTGAAGAACGGCTTGATTCGGAGTTCAAGGTGGATCTTGTTGAGATAATTATGAAGGCTTCCAAGGTAGGCTTCAATATAGTCTGCTATAACCTTGTGTTGCTGCTGTGTTCAATCCTTAGACTCGGTATGTGCTTGTGTAAGACAGCATGATCGAGACCGTCTTCCCTAAAGAAGACCTCAAAAACAGTATTTTAGATACCTGTTTCAGGTGAAAGTACTCATTGGCCTGGACTCCGAAGACTGGGATTTGACCTCCCTAGGAGGAAACACACCCTCACCATTATAGAAGATCTTTATGAATCCCTGTCCAATTTTGTGATTTTCTTTTCCAAATTTTTCCAACCTCAGAAATGAAAACACCTCCTCACTATGTGGAGAAAATACTGAATCATTATTACAATGCTGTGTGCCCCTCCAATGTTTCCTAAGTCAGCCACGAAGAAGACACTGTTAGCTGTGCCACAACATTGCTGGCCATGAAATCTTTTCTAAGGATGCAGTGCAGAGTCCAGGCTTGGACTTTGCAGTATGTTTTGGGCCAGATGACAGGCATACCCTTCACAATGCCATTTTCACAGCTGAGAATGAGGGTGTTGCAGTGGACTTTTGAGTTGTTAGTGGTGACAGATCCATCAGAATCAATGTCTTTCTCCTGGTATCAACACCCCTGTCTCTTAGACCTGGAGTGGTGGAGAGTCCCACCAATCTTTTACAGGTCCTTTATTTTCTGCAAGCAAGTCATCACAGATGCTAATGACTGATGCTTTGGTTGCAAGGCATGGAGATCACTGGCATTCCAGCATGGATCAATGAGTGTGGCACTTCTGGAGAAAGGGAATCCACATCAGCTAATATTGAGCTTTGCACATTTTTTCAGACCCTGAAAGCTTTGGTGAAAAAGCTGCTTTTTCTGGTCTGTCTGGTTAAGTGCAGACAACCAGTCCATCATGTGCTCTTGAGATAATCAAGGCAGCTTAAATCTGAAACGAGGAGGCATTGATTATTTGACAGAGACCATTACTCGCTAAGTTGCTCAAATTTCCTAGGAGTTGTCTTTCCTTCTGTCCTTTGCTGGATCTTCAGATTTTGAGTGACTGGATTCGGTTTTCTGGATGGGGCACACTCTTGAAGTAGACTTGTTCACCTCTTCGGACAGTGTGATTCAATCTGTTCCACACATTGCAACAGTAGGAAAAAAAAAAAGAGATAGTTGTGGGTAAAATCTCCATCCTGTGGCATGAGGATATTTGTTTGCGCCACCCCACTCATCTTCTACCTCTCCCAAAAGCTCAGGGAAGAAAGACCAAAGTTCCTTCTTGTCAGCTGTTGTTGACCAAGAAGGACAAAGCCTCAAAAACATCATTCCCAGGTGGTAAATTATGTCAGTTCTACCCAAAGACATTCCTCATGGTTGGCATTACACCAGTCTCCTCCTCAGGGCCTGGATGTTAATGTAGATCTCCAGCGTCTGCTGGATCATGGGATAGTAAGGCAGCTGGGAATCATTTGGCTTCGTAATCTGTACCTTCAGGTAGAAATGTTTGTCAGTTTGAGTGTGGCAGTATTCAGTACTCCTGAGTCATCCTGCTTTAGAACCTGATTTGTTTCATGCACCTGCATGACTTAGACCTCAGTTATTCCACAATCCAAATGCTTTTTCAGGTATCTCACACCATCCTGACCATCCTGAAAATATTCTAAGAAATAAGTCCACATGGGAATGGAGAAAGAAGATTTTTACTAACAAGATAACTGCAAGTAATGGTATACAAAATAGGAAAAAGGGTCTGGTACTTACTGGAGAAAATTAGCAAAGGAACCAAGATATTGGAAGCATATAACTACACAGGTAAAGATAATAATTTGGAATGCAGATTAAAGGCTGCCTTCTCTACCAGGGATTGATAACAGAGTATACACAAAGGAAAAGTGATAAGGGAGTCCTATGTGAAAGACAAGTTTATGTTTAGTTTTAGTGAAGTGCAGAGCAGAAGTGGCTGTTAAGAAAGGGATAACTGGTACAGCATATACAGCAAAATACTGCATGATAACTATAAAGAATCAACCAAAAGAGGTTAGACAGATGGCAAAGGGAGATGGGAAAGTATGCAACAAAGTCCAGAAGGTTTAGAATGTATGGATGTTCAGAAACTGAGTTGTTAAGATGTCAGAAAGAGCTGTTTCTTATGCATAACAGAAAATTGACACTGTACGAACAAAGAAGTTTAGTTAAATATGCAAATCACATTCAAACTCCCTCGAAAGCATTAGCCCGTATTATTAATCAGACGAAATCGACACGATTAATTACCGAAATAAATCATAATAATACGTTATATACTGATAAGTCAGATGTCATGAAGATTTTTGAATCAATTTTTAATCAGATATATGGTGAGCAACAAACTTATGGGCATGATGAAGAGAGAAAAGAGTTCTTACAGAAAATTAATTTTCCCAAGATTGACGAGGATTCTCAGGGAGAATTGACTGCATTGATTACAGTTGATGAAGTTCTAGAGGCAATTAAGAAACTAAAGCCACATAAAGCCCCAGGACCAGATGGTATGACCTCTGAATTTTATAAATCTTTTAGTGGGATTCTGAGCACCGTACTTTCACAGACCTTTAATTATATCATTTGAATGGCAGCAATGATCTTCATTTTAATGCCTCAAGAACAATTCTGTTATTGAAAGAGAATAGTGATCCCAAAAATCCAGACAATTATAGGCCCATATCATTGTTGAATATTGATATGAAAATCATGACATCTATTCTAGCTAGTAGATTAAAAAATAATAAACTTGATAATATCAGAAGAACAGGCGGGTTTATAGATGGGAGACAGACTACAGACAATACATTAACTCTTCATACTTTAATATCTTATGCAAAGTATAAAAATATGAACATATATGCTTTAATAATTGATGCTCAAAAAGCATTCGATAGAGTTAATTTGGCTTATTTATTTGAAACATTATCATATTTCAATATACCTCAGCTTTTTATTTCTATGTTAAGAAATTTATACAAGAATGCATACACTAGTTTATATATAAATCATGAATGTTCCAAAAGGATTCAAATTAAAAATGGAACTCGACAGGGTGCCCATTGTCTCCCATACTGTTTAATCTGTATTTGGAACCTTTATTTCTTCATATGAAACAAAAGTTTTTTATAATTCTCCTGTACTTCTTGGGATAAAGGTTAGGATGTCTGCTTTTGCAGATGATTTAAATATATACAGTACCACACCGGTGTCGGATACGGAAAAATACTAACAGCAATACAAACCTTTGAGAAAATTGCTAATTACAAACTAAATTTTAAAAAACCAAAATATTCCTCTAAAGACACCTACACCTTTTCAATGCTACCATTGATAGGACGAATAAGGACAGAAGAAAGAATAAAATATTTGGGGATTGACTTTTCAACTGAAAATAGAGAATTTTTATCAACAATATTAAGGCAACTGGAGACCGAATAACAATGGATTTGAAAAGATGGAGTAAGTTGAAGCTACCGATGATGGCAAGAGCAGCAATAATAAAAAATGAACGTTCTCCCCAGAATGCTATATATTTTTAGAGCAGCACAACTTAAAATCACGAAATCCTTTTTCAAGCAATTTCAGATAGGACTGGGGAAATTTCTGTGGGAACCCAGAAAAACGAGAATATCCTATGAAAAACTGATGGCTCCTAAAACGAGGGGTTGGATTTACCAGATTTTGAGATGTATTATACAGTGATTCAGGCCAATAGGATTTTAAGGGTGTCTTACTTGGATAGTGAAAATAGAAAATGGATACCCAAATGGGTACTGCTAAATTATAAACATATAAAAGGGAAGAGAATTAATGTTAAAGCTGTACCATTTTTGAATATAAAAACATTGAGTAAATATGAGTTAATGGAACACATCAAGGTATGGGCAGTGGCGACTCAAACTCTGTTTGCCTCCTTGAACCTTTTAAAATATATGATGATGTTTCAACCGTTTGATGGAAATCCTAATATAACTATTGGTAATCAACTGATAGACTTAAAGAAATATCCATTTATTAAGGAATTAACTGTAAGGGATTTATACCCCTTCCTAGGAGTAGAGGTACATGATATCTTAAAAGAGATGAATCTTCCCATCTCTTATTTAATTATAATGAGGCAGTTAAAAGATTTGGCCATAAATTATTTTACCAGTTCTGAAATAAAAAAGAGGAACTAGTTATTTCAGGTCATCTGTGGGAAGCATTGCAACAAGATAGAAAATATATATCCTCAGCGTATAAAATGGCAAAAGAGAGAAAATATAATAATCATATTCTGTTATCCAAATACTGGAGAGAGAAATTGCCATCCCTAGACGACAGTAAAATAGTAGAGGCGTTTAACTTAACATTAAAATCCGTATCACTTCAAAAACTGGTCTTTACTCAATTGATGATATTTAACAATGCATATTATACCCATCTTACACTTCATAAATTTGATTCAAAAAGTCACCTAAATGTCCACAGTGTGTAGATCAGACAGCAGACCTGTTACACATGTTCTGGAGTTGCAAGTGCATTTATAAATTATGGAATTCTTTAAAGTTACAACTACAAAAAAATGGGTTACCAAAACTCAACACTCTCCTGGGAATTTCTGATTTTACATATTCCACGGAGAATTTGGACAAAACAAAAAGATTGTAATTATGAATATTAGTTTACTAATGAAATTATATATAGCCACAAATTGGTTGAACCCAGCACAGGTGTCGTGGCAAAATTTCAGGCTGTTGGCGATTAAGCATATATTAGCGCACAAATTGTTAATTAGAAATAATAAGAAAAGTATAAACAGCATAAAAATTTGGGAACAAATCTTTAATATTATTTTGGCGTGCGGTTCCTATCCACTTTCCGTCAGGACATTCTGTATGTGTACCAACACATTCTTGGATTAGATAGAAAATGTAGAAATAATACAAATTATTGGCTTGAGTTGGTTTATAATTGTCTATTGTAGATGCTTTTATGTTTAATTTTTTGTGATTTTAATTTCCTGTACTTGGTTAAAATGATATTTATTCTTAATGTATTATAGGGAAATTCAAAATGGAACTAAAACATTGGAAGCAATATTGTACATAGTGTAAATAGTGTGTGAAATGTATAATGGTTTGGCAAAACAATAAAAATGATTATTGAAAAAAAAAGAATGTATGGATGTTTGTGCAGCTATTTTTGTACCCCAAGCAGACTTCAGGGAATTTTCACTCAGGCTGATATCAAATGCTGGAGGCATAATTAGAAAGAGAAAGATAGCTGTGGAAATGTTTTGGGGAAAGTAAAAAGTGTTGGGGGGTTCTAAAAATTATCTATAGAGTACTCTGTCAGAACTGTTGGGGGACCAAATGTTTGTAACTAAGGAAATTATTATTTTGAGGTGGGATACAGGATATGAATTGCCTTAACATAGTAAGGCTTCACTAAGTTTAATGCCATTGGCTGCAAAAAAAAAAAGTAATTAATGGAAAATTGAAATCAAAGTCTAAACCGACCACAACTGAGGTACTGAATACTATAAAGCAGATAAAACAACTGGATAATGGAAGGAACAACTTATCAGGAAGTAAATGGAATTTGTGGAGTCAGTAGATGTGGAGCAATGTTCAGGAGGAGGAGTGAAATTTACGGGACGGTAGGAATTGAGCAGTTTGTGGAATTCTGAAGTGAATGAAAACTGCTGAAAGGAAAACATGTATGCCTGCATGAAAATAAGGGAGATGTCATGGTTGTTTTCTATTACAGTATGTATACTCATTCCACTTAAACTTATCCTGTTTCATAAAGATGGTAAAGAAAAAGAAGAAAACAGTCAAAGGGTCATTTGCTTTTTATAAAGTTGTAAAACTAAGAACCAAATAAAAGTGGTAAAAACATTATCAAAAAGAGCCAAGCATTAACTAAAAAAATAATGTTGGAATCAAGTGCCTACTAGCCAATTATTAACAAAGTAATCCTTTTGAAGTACTATAAATAGGATGAAAGAGCTCAATAAAGGATTCATTTATTAATATTTGACTGGTAGACACTGGACTCCAACATTATTTATTTTTTTAAAGTTATATACGGAATATTCAGTGATTTTGGATGTGCAGTGTGACTAGTTTTAAAGGAAGTTAAATGTGAAAAGTAATCAAGACTTGAGTGCAACTAAAAGTAAATGCTTAAGTAAGGAGAGGATGTATTTGAATATAAGAATGGAAGATAGGTTACAGATGATGGAGACAGTCCGCCATCTGGGTACACTTGTAAATAGCTTAGAAAACAGTTTTAAGAAGCTGTGTTAAAATAATACACATGGAAAAATAAAAAAAACGGATAAGGAAAGACAAACATGAGTTATAAATGAATGTGCTTATTATTTGAAAGCATATGTGACACTTTTAAGAAACTGGACAATATTTCAATGAAAAATACATAGAAGAATGAGTGGAAATGTCTGCTGGTTATAAGAAAAAGGGACAAGTGATGGAATAATAAAGAAAAATATTAATGCAGTGATATCAGCATGACAGGTTAAGACCTTTGTAGCTAAACATGAAAAGGAAGAATGCAGGTTGCAAGGGATGGTTGAAACAAGACAATTATTAGAAGAATTCCTTAAATATAAAAATGACTAGCGCAAAAGATTTAAAAATGTGTAGAAAAATACTGTTAAACAGGGACAAGGAGAGTACTGCTGAAGGCAGAGATCTACTGAAGCCTTAATTGTAATTGAGCATGAGGATGGACAAAGGAAATGCATGCAAAGGGATGGAGCAGAAGTACAAAGAGAGGTGATTATCCCTTGCTAAGTTTAACATCAGGACTATAACAACATAACAAAAAAAAGAGTATAACGTATAACGACTGCCCATATTAGTATTAATGAGAAAAGGGCCAAAGAAGATTGCATATGTATCCATTATTAAGATAGTTACACCTCGGTTGTTTGGGGATAATGATGATGATGTCCTCTTTGGCTTCAGGTCACTGTGATCTTTGTTGTGCACTGGAGTGTGGTTCAATGATGAATATACAGTTGGTACAATGAGAATCACAACTACTAAATCGGAAGTCATGGTTTCCTCCAGAAAAAGAGTGGACTGTTGTCTGCAGGTCAGGGAACAGTCTAAAGCTACTTCAAGTGGAAAAGTTTAAGTATTTTGGAATCTTGCTCATGAGTGAGAATAGGGGATACTGAGAGACTGTCCAGTGAATGACTACAGCTGTAGCCTTGCTGCAGGCATTGTACTGAAGTATTGCGTGGAAGCAGGAACTCAGTCCTAGGATAAGGCTCTCAATTTACCTATCGGTCTGTGTCCCCAACTTTACTTGTTGATTGAGAACTTTGGGTACCGACTGAAAGGACGAGATCACAGATACAAGCAGTGGAAATGCTGTCCCGTTGGAGGGTTCCTGAGCTCACTGTTCTCAGCAACCAGGTACATCTTGGAATAGACCAAGGGCTCCTCAAGAGTGAGAGGAGTAAATTGACGTTGTTTGGACACAGAGAGGATGACTGCTGGGCACTTCTTACAGGAAATCTACTAGGGATTACCCACTTGGAGACGGCTTCACAGCTGACCTAAGACATACTGGAGAGATAATATCTCTCATGTGGATTGGGGAGCACCAAAGATAAGCTGGAGAATGTTGCTATAGATAGGGAAGTATGGTATGCACTGCTCAGTCTGATACCATCATGACCATCACTAGGATAAATGGTTCAGAAAATGGATGGTTGGAAGTTTGGGTGGTGCAGTTCTTTAACCTAAAGAGCACTCTGCAGTAAGGTGGCTGACATCATATTCTTCAGTCCTATTGTGCATCACCATAATGAACAGGATCTGCTTCTTTTTATTAAATTAAGACTAATTCACGTGTGTATTGGGGGGAGGCATTCCCTCACTTTGCACGAGACTGTTTCCTGCGTGCCTGCCATGAATGTAATTCTCTCTTGGTGTTTCACCTGGGGAGCAAGACAAATTTTCCTTTGCAATGACCCTTATAAATAGTGTATTTTTTGGCTCAGCTGACTACTCCCAAATAAAACTGTTCAGTATGGCATAGTATGTGACTTATATCAGGCAGAACATTTCAGGATTAGATAGAGGCTGTACAGAAATGGCAACATGATCAAGGGAATAGAAATGTTGCACTCACTCCTTAGCTGTAGTGCCCTGACTTACACACTACTAGAGTGAACTGTAAACTAATGTTTGTCATAGGAGCATCTTCCTGACCAGTAGTCAGATGCAACAAAAAGGCTGTATCTGTATTATGTCTATTGTATGCTATAATTAAGTGACACAGAAATGATATCTGTGGTTAAGAATGAATAAAGAGTAAATGAGCGACTGATTATAATGAAATTATATGATTAACAGTACATATTTTGTTGTAACTGTGAGTGAGCCTTCTGTCCAGCTTGTTGTTTAGACATTTCCTTGGACCAAATCCCATTATGTGGTTAACAAACAAGTAAATCCTTCCCAAACTGACTATTTGTTTCTTCTTTATTCATATCCTGTTAACCAGGTATGTGAACTGGTCCATGAACCCTTTTCACCCATGACCTGAGCCACAGTGACTAAGGCAATAACAAGTAAACACATTTGACAGAGGTTGCTTGCACAATACATACCCAACACATTACAGTGAATAAGGAAAACATTAAACATTTACAAGAATGCATATCTTAATCATTAATGCTTAAATATACAAAACAAACTTCATTATAAAGACCTAAACGGAAGGATACTGCACAGTTCACAGATTTGTAATATATTACTCTAGTTTAGACAATGGGCAAACTTTACATCAGCACCCTGATTGGAGAGCAAGCTTTCTCCAGCAGGGTATTAATGTAGAAGTAATGCCCACTAAAAAACAAGTCTGCCATGCGTCTGCTGCCTCATGGCAGCATATCAATCTGCTGAGGAACTCAGACAGAAAAAAAAAAAACTAATGGCCACCATTTATTTTATACTCACAAAGCTGCTTTTCTGCTGTTTAGCGAATGTAAGATGTAAATAAATAAATAAAAATTAAAAAAAGTGTGCATATGTGTGTGTTTATCTCTGTGTGCGTGTAAGTTTATGCGTGCATGTGAGTGAAAGCATGATCAATCAAGTCGTTATTTAAAAACAGAAAAAGTGTATTTATGTGTAGGAATGTGTTTATGTTTCTGTGTGAGTGAATGTGTGCATGAAAAGCAGAAGAGACTGTTTGTGTATATGTTTGTGTGTGCACGTGAGAGAAAGCTGAAGAGACTGTGTATGTGTGTATGAAAGAGAGAGAGAGAGTGAACATTGAGATAGATCGAGCCATTATTTCATACTTGCTAAGCAGCTCTTTTGCTGTTTAGCAAATGTAAAGTAAATAAGAATACAACGTAAAATAAAAAAAATGTGTGTGTATGTTTCTGTGAATGACACTGTATGCATGTATGAAAGTAGAGACTGAGTGAGAGAGAAAGTGAAGAATGTGAGCGATCCCTAAAAGCAGCAGCAATTAACAGGTCTGCATACCTCTCAACCTCTTACCTCAACATGTTTTTCTATATTTTTGATGTAAAATGCTTCCTCCAGCACCATTAACATGTAAGTTTGAAACAACAGGCAGAGGAACTATTTTTCATCAAAAATATATACAAAAAAATAATATAGTACTTAAAAAAAGTAAGTAAAACAACAATTTTACATACAACCCATTCTCTAAGCACAATAATGTCCTCCAGGATGTGTGTCAATGTGTAATTAACACCCCTCCAGGGGTACAGAGGCCATCCACCTGTGGTGCCAGGCCTCATAACACCCCAGGCGGGTGTTAATTACACATTGACACAGGCATTATTTCTTGTGTATTAGCCTGTGGCTGTTGCATGGCAGTGAAAAAATGAGAAGGGAAATAAATATATTTGCATCACTTTTCTTGTCCTAAGTTACTATCAGCATTTTGGAGTGGAACCACCATTACGAGGAGATCCAAGAACTAATGTACTATTTTGTTAGCCCATCTCTGTAGAGCACTAGCATTTACTTTCTTTGAACAAGTCTTTTCTTGAAAGGCAGTAGTCTATATATATTCCTAATTTTCTGGGAGAGAATTCCAAACAACTGGCGTGACCTTTGAGAAAGCTTTTTCACACATATGGAGTAAGAATGGGAGCCTGTATAACTAAATACTGTCATTATTTCTGACAGTATAGGATTGATCTCTAATCTTACAGCCGGCTGAGAAGTGGATAGTAGCCATCTCTTATTATCTTGTGGAATGGGTGTACTGAGCAATAAAGTAGATCTACATGCAATGATTAGCTGAGTTGACAGTGGCGAAGTGCTGTTAGAGCTTGTTTGCTAGGTGGGCAAATCTAGATATTTTATTCTTGGCTGATTGAATGATCAAAGTATTGTGTGCAGAAAGAAATGGAGCTAAAGGGAGGCAGTGTTCCAATCTTTGGAGGACTGCATTTATGGCAAGAGCTCACCTAGCCTTAGAGGTCACCAAGTTCGATATTTGGTATGAAACTTTAAACTCTGTTAATACTTTGTTGACTTTGGCCTGTGTGTTAGTGGAATGACATGTCTCACTAGTGAAACATACTACATATCCCCAAATCCCTTTTGAGTTTGAGTGCGTTCTTTGTAGTGAGTGACTTAGTGTTGTGTGGACAGCATATTTATAAGGTGAGCACTACTTCTGTACATGTTAGTGTGAGAATTTCATGAAGAACGCCATTGTAAATGTACTTCGTCTGCAAATTAAAACAGCTATTCATTTTATAGCACTTTGTTCAGTTATGCAGAAGCAAGCCTGTTAATGGCAAATTTCAGCATGTGTATGACAAAAGTGAGAAAGATTTAATATAGTCATACAGTTTAAATACTCATGTATACATCTATTATTTTTCACACTCTGGACAAAATATGTTTTTTCTTTGGCACATTGTAAAAGAAAAATTTTTTCTTGGCAGGAGACAAAAATTGCTTTGCCTTTGTTGTAGGGGTGGGTCGTAATCTTATTCAGAAAGTTTGGCATAAATATATATTTAGAAGAAACAATAAAACTGTGAGCATGTGTTTAATTTTGGCAGCTTGGGAATGTAGCTGAAATTGTTTAGTTCTTTAGCCTATGATTATAGCACATTCATAAGTTTATGACTACTTACAAATCTGAAAACCATCATTTTTCACGTTCTTGTCAATATTTGTTTTCATTTCAAAGGCCATGTGTACACTAAGTTTGCCAGTTTGCTTTCTGTTTTGGAGGGTAAAAGGCTTTTCTATATTAGTTAAGAGATGCAGTCACTGGGAAGCTATATTTCTGTCTTACATTGTACTGAAAATTAAAATATAGAAAAGGACAGAATGAGAGTTTTAATGAGAGTAAGCAGTAAATACAGTAAGGTATAGAACTGCATCAACTCTTCTGGAGTGCAAAAGGAACATAAAAATGTCCATTATGTACCAATGCTATTTGTAACAGCATGTCTGAATAGCTCTTTTATAGCTGTAACTCCTGATGCATTATCTTTTATATATATATATATATATATATATATATATATATATATATATACACTGATGCATTATCTTTTTTTATATATATATATATATATATATATATATATATATATATGTTCATAGGTTCATACTAGGCTATCTGCCCTAGAGCATTTATAAGCCTAGCCAGAGTGTGTTTGGCTATTGCCACCCATTGAATTGAGTTTACTGTGCCTCTGTCTAGTAGCGACACAGAAGTAATCCCCGGGGTAAACCTACGATCTCCCATCCACTCATCAAGATTCCTCTTGATGACAGATAGTGAGGGGCTCTGCCTAACATGGACTGGGATTCTATTCCAGAGCGAAGGGAGCCTCTGGGTTATGAATCTGTCCCTCCAGCATGTCCTATTTATTTCTGTGCTGAGGTTCAAGTCCCTCGAGCGCGTAGCTCTAAGGGATTTGGATTTTCTGAGGTGGAGCATGTCCATTAAGTCCTGGTTTGACATGGCTTTATACGTCAGGCATAGATCGCCTCTAAGTAGGCGGTATGCTACTGAGTAGAGCTGGAGTTTCTTTAACTGAGCAGCATAGGGCATCTGTTTGAGTCCCTTTATCCTCTTTATGAGGTACTTTTGGGGTCTTTCTAGTTGCTGCAGGTGTCGGGTAAGGTACATCCCAAATGGGGCATTGTATGCTATTATGGGCCTTATGAGGGATGAATAAAGGGGCACTATGACCTCCCTTGATCTAGATGTGAATCCTTTCATGATAAGGCGGGCTATATAGAAGGTTTTTCTAACCACTTTGTCAATGTGGTTGTCAAAGGAGAGATTACTATCAACTTGGGTCCCCAGGTCTCTAATTACTTCTTCCGTACTTAATGGATTACCACATATGTGGTAATTTGTGGGTACTTTGTTTTTGCCAAAGGGCATAACTATACACTGTTTGGTGTTTAGCTTTAGGCCATGGCTCTGGCACCAGTTAATCGTCTCTGTGAGACCCTTTTGGACGATGTTTGTGTCAGCTGGAGAGTCAATTATGGCGCCCAATTTGCAGTAGTCTGTGAACTTGGTCAGCCACAGTCCTCCCGTGTTAGCCTGTGCCTCAGAAAAATATATACCGAACAAGACAGGTCCCAGGACTGAGCCTTGTGGGACGCCACTTTTAACTGGTTTTGAGTCTGACATGGCTCCAGCAATTCTGACCATGCGGGTTCTGTCCTTGAGCCAGTTTGCAACCCATCTTATGACATAGGGGTTTATATTTAAGCTGGAGAGCTTATCTATGATGCCCAAGTGAGGTATTGTGTCGAAGGCTTTTGCGAGGTCCAGGTAGGCTGTGTGGACTACCTTCCCTTCATCGATGGCCTTGGTGACTGTTTCAAAGAAGTCGACCAGGTTCAAGAGGCAGGATCTGCCCTTAACAAAGCTGAATTGGGTGGGATTCAGTGTCTGTAGGTCCCCAATGTCTTTATTTATGAGTTTCATGATGATCCCTTCCATAGCTTTGCAGACCAGGCTAGTCAGGCTTATGGGGCGATAGTTTCCAGGGTCGGTAGAGGCACCACCTTTGTGGAGTGGGACCACTGTCGCTGTACGCCATTCTTTGGGTACATAACCTGTGGTAAGGCTGAGATTGAACAGCAGCTTTACGTGAGGGTTTAGCTCTTCTTGGAGTTCATGTATGACGCAGCCCGGGACACCGTCGGGTCCCATTGATGCTGTGTTTTTTTGCTTTGGAGAGGGCGGCTTTCACCTGAGCATCTGAGATGTTAGGGAGGCTGCACTCTGCTGGGATAGTTATTTGCTTTTTTGTGTGTGTGGGGGGGAGTTTGCACTGAATCTGTCTGCCAGGATGTTGGCAATGTCTGTGGGTTCAGTGTATTTTTTGTCATTTTGGATCAACTCTGAGCATATCTGGGAGTTTCCACCCCGGTTCCTAACATAACTAAAGAAAGCCTTGTGATTTTCTTTAGAGTCCTGTGCAATTTTTTTCTCGAAGCTGGCCTTGGTGGATTTTATGAGGGATCGTAGTTTTTTGCTAGTACTGATCAGAGATGCCTTCCCTTTTAGGGATTTTGCTCTATCATGTAGTAGCTTCCTCCTTCTGTTGTACAGCTTATTTATGGCTGGGGTCCACCAGACTGGACGCCTGCCTTTGGACGATTGGGTGTTGGTTTTGTTTGGGATAGCATGATCCATGCATTCCTGGAGGTGTCCATAGAATGCATTTACAAAGGATTCTGCAGTTTGGGCCATAGTTTCCACTGGTCCGGGGGCCTTGAAGGATTCCACCTCAGTTTTGAGAAGTGTGAAGTTCACTTTTGTCAAGTTTTTCACTGTGGTTTTCTGGGTTGGGGGCAGGGTCGGGATGTGGATATCCAGTGAGATTAATTTATGGTCAGATCTTACCAATGAAGGGTATACCTCTGGTATGGAGCATAGAATCCCCATGTTAGTGATGACCAGGTCCAGTATGTTTTCCCCTCTTGTGGGAGTGGTGACTAGTTGTTCCATAGCATTTGAGTTTATAAATTCTAGGAACCTTTGGGCTGGGGTGTTGGGGCTTGAGTAGTGCTCCCAGTCTATGTTTGGGTAGTTGAAGTCACCCAATATAATGGTGTTTGGAGAGATCTTCATATTCTCCAGTGATCTCAGGAAAGCAGAGTGGGATTCCTGTTTTTGAGAGGGTGGTCTGTAACATGTTACTAACTGAAAATCAGTTATGCTCACTGTTAGTTGCACATGGATGGTCTCCGATTCCTCTTGCAATGCCACTAGACTGGAGGTGTGGGTATCTTTGATGAATATGGACACTCCCCCTCCTTTTATGGTTCGGTCCGAGTTTTGGGGCCGAAAAGCATGATATGAGGTATAACCTGGTAGTGCTGAGATGCTCTCTGGAGCCTTGAACCAGGTTTCTGTCACTGCACAGATATCGATGCTCTCCATACTGAGGAGGGCTTTGAGTGAGTGCATCTTGAGGTTTAGACTTCTGGCATTTAGCAGCATTACCCTTAGTTTCTTATTCATTGTGTTGTCTATGGAGGTGGGTTTGTCTTTTGAGCCTTGCCTAAAAAAGGCACTATGGGGGTGGCAAGAGCCTTTGCCAATATCCGAAAGCCCAGGGGTGACAGGTGCAAGCCGTCCCTAGCGAAGCAACGTGGCTTGTCGAGCATGTCTTCCCAGGCTGACAGACACTGGACAATGGATATATATTACTAACCCAGTTAATTTTGCAGTGAACCTGGGGCTTGCTTACACTGCAGACTGGAGAAAATAGTTCTACAATGTAAAGCTATATACTTACATATGTACAGCCAGTCGGCCTCAGCTCATTTTTTTTAGGAGATACAGGAATGCAGGAAGATAACACTGCCCAGAGAAAAAGCTCCATTAACTTATTTATTTTGTGATCTTAATAAGCAGGCTGGTGGATAGGGTCCTGACTCATGCAATATTGCAGAATGCACAACTGGAGTATGTTTTTCTTTTTTTTCCCCTGCTCTGCTCTAGAGACAGACCACTTTGTCCACTAAGCACGAATGTTAACAACTATGCAGATGTGATTTCTCAGAGTTCTAGACCTCAGAAATCATTGCTGGAAATTTAAATTCAGAAAAACTGGCTTGTCACATGCCTCAAAACTGTTGCATGACTTGTGAAATTAGTTAATTAGTTTGTAAGTGTGTGTGGATATATGTATATATATATATATATATATATATATATATATATATATATATATATATATATATTCTTGGTGAGTCTCTCCATTCTTCTGAGGTGCAGTGAGCAAGCAACTGTACAGAAAAGAATCTTTGTTTTAGGTTCACTGAATATGGTTTTCAAACAAAAACATTTTGGGGGTTTGGGGTTTGCAGAAATATCTTCAACAAGTCAACACGGATTCATATAAGAAATGCCTAGAGAAAACACACACAAAACAGTGGCCTTAAGTGAAGTGGGAGGAGGCCCTCCAAACCCCTATGCAGTGGCTTGGAGGGAGTTATGTAAATTTAACAAAATGTTCCCTTGCTAGAGTAGGACTCAACAAATGGTACATCTAGTCCATGAACAAATTCAGACAGGGTTAAGTGAGCTTTACGCACAATACTGTTACTAATATAGTTTGTATCATGTGTCAGAAAAACAACATATGCTATCTGAAGCATATATAAACACATAGGAGCCTAAAGCATGTTAGATGGGAGTGTATACATGCTAAATTATCGTCATCTTCATCAATTTTCCCCCATTTTTTACATAGAGTCGGGTGGCAAGTCAACTGTCGCCATCTCTCTTGATTCAGTGACATTCTCCTGCCTTCTTCGGCACTCGTGTCTGAATGTAGCAAGTCTTCTCTCACACAATCCATCCACTTCTTTATGGGACACCCTTGTTTCCTCTGGCCTTTATATTGTCTGCCCAAAATCATCTTCACCAGATTGATTCTACTTTTCTGCACATGTGCCTGAACCACCATAATCTGTTCTCCTTGACCTTTTCTGCAATTAGAGTGACTTTGGCTTCTTCTCTTATGTTCTTATTTCTTCATCTGTCCCACAGTGTGCATCCTACCACCCTCTCAGGCACTTCATCTCCTCTAGCTTCATCATCTGCTCTGCCTTTACTGCCCAGGTTTCTGTACCCTACAGCAGTACTAGTCGCATCAGACCACATTAGGAAGGTGGAATGAAACCCCAGAAGCTGACGGACCACAAACTGAAGATGTGAAAACTAAAGGAGGCAGTGCATCAATTTCCATTAAAGATAAATGCACCTCCGAATTGGTCAAACAGTATGATTCCCTGGAAATACTTCAGCTGCAATGAACTATTGGTAGGTCACTTATTCAAGTCATTGCCAGCTACAGGACCCCCTCCATGAATCAGGACACCCACTCTGTTTATTTGGATCTACTTCAGTCTATTAAGATACATCCAAACACCATGGTTTTGGGAGACTTTAACTATCCATCCATTAACTGGGCAAATTACTCGTGCTCAAACTCACTTGCCAAAGGTTCCTTGATTTTGTCAACTCCAATGCCCAGAACACAAGGGGTGCCAACGTCCTGGATCTGGTGCTTACCAATATATGGGGGACAATTCAAATAACTATTACACCTGAACCCCCCCCCCCCAGCAGCAGCTAAAAAAAAAAAAACTTCTCCAAAGCAGATTATAACCTCTTATAGCTTATAAATATATAGCGTATAAATAGCTTCTCTGCACCTCCCCACTCAGATGGAACTGGCAACTATGCAGAGTTCTACACCAGTGCTTTATACAAACACCTGTATAACTGCACTGACTCAGCCGTACCTAATAGGACCAAAACAAGCTCGTCGAGAAAGAGCAAACCTGCCTGGTGGACAACTACCATTACCAGGCTTAACAATAATAAGAAGAAATTGCTATCTTAGAGTAAGAGGGAGAAAACCCTAAACTGGAAACACTCTCATCAGCTTAAACAAGCGAATAATATATCTGCGTTTACTCATTTGGCTAGAACACTGAACTTTTGTGTTTTGCATTCATGCTTTACTGGCCTTAACAGTTATAAGTACAGAGGGGTTCTTCCCTTATCAAGCAAAGCTCCAGCAGCACTTAGTGAATAAGAGAATTTAAGATGTTTACAGTTAACACGCATTTAAGCTTCAAACATCCCTCTCTCAATTCTAGGCTTCTGTAATCCGCACCATGCGACGAATGGTCGCTTAATGTATATTTTCTAATGCTCTAATTTAGCAGACGTGCAGAGTTTTGTTAAACTGAATGCTAGATTTCTTTGGTTACTTTGTGTATTCTACAATAGCTTTATTTTTAGCGGTCTTTTAGAGTTGTTGTTAAGCTGAATGTTAGACCATTGGTCGTTAAATGTACTCTTCTACTATTCTACTTTAGCGGACTTAAGAGTTATCGATAAGCGGAAAGTTAGAATTTACTGTATTTAAAGTCTCACTAGAAACTGTATCTACCTTGCATATGCTTGTGCTAACCTAAAAAGCATATTTAGTATAATAACCTGTGCTTTCTTGGCTAATGTGACTTCAAATGTACTGTCTTTATTGTAAATTGCTTATAGTGTGTGTTAGTCCTACTGCTTACATCACCACTTTTTCTTCTCCCTTTGTGTACCCAGCTCTACAACCGCCTGACCTGTACTAGGTCTTGGGTTAATTACCCTGTCCAGGATTGCTGCCTCTTCCCCAAGCTAAGGAACATAGACAAACCTCTTTGGGCATCTTTCCCCTAAAGGATACAAGAAAGTACGTCTTACACTGACTGTTACCTAAATATACAATTGTTGTTTCCACCCCAGGTGCTTATTGTAAACTCCATAGCCAGGACAGCCAGCAGCTAAACCCTTCCCCCCTCCCTACCAACAGAGTATCCACTCATCGCCTCCTTAACTTCTCCTGTGTTAACCTCCCTTATCACCTTAGAGCTGCAAGCCCTGGACTAGCCTTGGTTGCAGTACAACCTTTGCCCACTAGGTGGCAGCCCCCTCCCAGGACTCTACCCCTTGCATACTCTATCTCCATTGTACAAATTTCTATCAAACAACCTTTATACACTATAACTAGCTATCTGATAGACCCACATTTACCCCAATTCTTCCATATTTTTTCAACTGCTCAATTTCACTTTCTCCTTTTAAAACTTACCCTAACAATCAGCACTCCACTGATTGTTTTCCCTGCACTTTGTCCTTCTCTGGCTCTTCCCACTCCATTCGCCCTGCAGGCTCACTCCGCTCCCCTACCCTACCCCCAATTCCCACCTGCCCCCAGTAGTCCTACGCTTATACTTCCCAAACCACACCCCTACTTAATTGGCCATTCCCACTAATCACTTTCAGCCTATCACAACCCATCGTTCTAATCACCCATTCCCATATTCACAATTCTCATACATTCAATCTCCATCACCACACCCATATTCTCTTAACTTATCTATCACCCTAGCCACTATGTATACATTAACTCCCTCATCATCTTCAAAACTGAAACCACTGTTCTACCTCATACCCCCACTTATAACACTTTATATTCTCACCGCCCATACATTCCACTACCTGCCTAACTCTCTAATTACTACCCCCACCAGAATCAACAAGCCCAGCAAAAAGAAAAGCATCATAGACTGGATCTTAATAAATAACAAACCTCAGTTATACAAATCAGGCACCCTACCTGAAGACATGAGTGACCACCTCCTAACCTACATAATTAGGAAAAGAGATGACATGCCCCACCAAACCACCTTTAAAACTCTTAGGTATACAAAGAATTTTAACCTAAACAGTTTCATAACTGCTCTAAGCTCATGCAGATGGGCCAATCTTAAAATACTTCCCCTTGACCAAGCAGTTTCGGAATTCAACACCAGGTTCCTGGCCATCTTAGACAGTTATGCTCCCACACGTAGAATCAGAACCAAAAACAAAATTGCTCCATGGCTAACCAATACTACTAGACAAAAACTTACTGCTAGAAATACAGCATGGACCACATGGAAAACCACCAAATCCCCACAAGCCCAAATAACATTCAAACAAATAAGAAACGAAGCAAAAAGATCTAGGGTGTTAGACAAGCAAAACTACTATTTCAGTTTACAGCAAAAGCACCAAAATCAACCTCAAAAATTCTGGACAGATCTGAATAAGCTGCTCCACCCAGTTAAATCTTCTACCCTGACCCTCTCAGCTACTTTACACCTACCCCCTGTATCTGTTGCCAATACCTTTAACACTTTCTTTACTGAAACCGTCAAATCACTAGCTAATAATCTATCTCCCTCCTCCTCTACTACAATCTCACCTAATCAGGTGAACCCCCCCCTTAAAATCTGAGCCTATCCCCACAGACTATATCAAATCCTTACTTAAGAAATGAAAACCTCAGACCTACTTCCCGCAGAGTTTCTACAAAAGGCCGCTAATGTAATAGCTTATCGTATCTCCATCTTAATCAATCATACTATCCAGGAATCCTACATCCCCTCCATTTGGAAAATCGCTCATATTATTCTACTTCATAAAGGAGGAAACTCCTCTGAACTTTCTAATTACAGACCTATCACCATACTACCTCCCTTAGCCAAAATAATGGAGAAATGCATACAGAAGCAAATTTTAGCCCACCTTACTCACAATTCTCTCCTAGCCTCATCCCAGCATGGTTTCAGACCAACCCACAGTACAACCACTGCCCTTCTCTCACACAATAAATCACAACCGTAATCAAAACCTGCTTTCCTCTGCCCTATTCCTCAATTTGTCAAAAGCATTTGATATGGTAAATCACAACCTACTCTTAGACTCTCTCAAATCTCTGTCCATAGATAACCCAGAAATCAACTGGTTCCACTCTTTACCTGCACAGTAGTCAACAAGCTCTCCTGTGGAAAGATCATCTATCCCCCCTTTTACCTGTCACCATTGGAGTACCCCAAGGTTCTATTCTGGGTCCCCTCCTTTTCTCTATTTTCATCAATGACCTGCCCAAAGTTATCCCACACGCAACTTCTATATAATACGCAGATGACTCTATGCTAATCTGCTCTGCCGCAACTCCCACAGAATTACAATCCCTATCCCAAACCACCTTCAACAAAGTAGAGAACTGACTTAATCATCATCGCTTATTGAACCCAAACAAAACCAAACTATTACTTTTCTCCCCCACCCATAGACTAACACCACCAATATTTAGTCTCTTCTAAAAATGGCACCATAATTTCTCCTGAACCTTGCACTAAACTACTAGGTACAATCATTGATAATCTAAACTATGATGCCCATATAGACAAAACCATAAAAACAGTAAACAAAAAAATAGGCTCCATGTATAGGATTAAGAAATTTCTAACCCCAACTGCCAAAACAGCCATAGCTCGCACACATCTTCTGTCATCCCTTCTCTATGCATCACCCATCCTCACTAATCTACCTAAATCAAACCTCAACAAAATCACTAGCTGCTATAACAATATAGCAAGATTTGTCACAGGCTCAGCATACAGAACCCACCACTGTCATAATTTTCACAGATTAGGCTGGCTAGAACTAACCAATCAAATATACTATAACCAGCTCATAGTCATTCATAAAATCCTCTACCAACCTACCAGTACCCCTACTCTGACTATTATTATTACCCCCTATAGCAACCTAGCATCCCTCCGCTCATCCAATAGAATGCTAGTACAAACAACCAAAGCCAACAACTCAGCCGGAGATTCCTTATTCTCCAACTCTGCTGGAAAACAATGGAACTCCCTTCCTGCTGAACTAACCACTAAATGCTCCTTGCCTCAATTCAAAATATCCCTAAAGACACACATGCACACTGACTGGCTATGCCCATGTCTAAACCCTGACTAACCCAAAATATACCAAGAAACTATTAAACCAAACTTAGCTCTCAAATGCGAGCACCCTTATTTTCTTCCCACACCCTCGTTCTAGATATTTTTTAATTCTTTATATGTCTCTAATTTCCAACATCTGGAATATAACCTACTATTCAGCCCATGCTATCCAATCTGCTTTTTACCTAATCTACCTTCTCTTATTCATTCATCCTTTCCTTCTAAATGAAAATCCTCTTTCGTATATGCACACTTCTCATAATGTTTGTTTTCCCTGTATATTTATTCCATCACCAACCATGTTTTTGTCTTTCTCCTATCTAAATGTAACCTTAATTTGAACTTTGTCTTTGTTATGTAACCTAATTTGAATTTATCTTTGATTTTTGTTAATTTTCTAATATCTCTGTAACCTGCATTTTAAGTGTGACTAAATTTTATTTTAAACATAGAGCTTTTCTCCCTGGGCCTCCGCTGAAAACGGATATGTATCCAGTCGAACTTTCCCGGTTAACAAATGTAAAATAAATAAATAAATAAGACTTCTTGTGAAGTCCTCCAAAGCAAACTATGAATCTAAATTAGTTTCCTCAACTAAACACAACCATAAGGTGTTCTTTAGTTACATCTGTAATCTAAAAGGAAAGGCCCAGATCTGTGCCAAACTGGTAGTTAATAATACCACGTATACTGAGCCTGTGGACATAGCTAACCTGTTGGCTGACAGCTTCTGTGAAAACTTCATTCCCCCTTCCTCACCACACTTACACCATGACTGCTACCTGTCCCCTACATTATATCTTGAAAGAGCAGGTCATTAATGCCCTCTTTAAGGCCAGGATCACAGCATCCATGAGACCTGATAACATCCCAGGCTGCATACTACATGAGCTGCAACAATAATTAGCAACACCATTTGGTATTCTTTTCAATCATAGTCTAAGTACCGGCTTCATCCCAGCTGAATGGAAAACAGCCACCATTATTCCCTTGCACAAAGATGATACTTCCACTGACACCCTTGCATAAAGGTGATGCTTCCACTGACCCTGGGAACTACAGACCTATTAGCCTGACTAGACTTATCTTCAGGGCCATGGAGTGAATCATCATGGACCTTAACAACAAAGATATAGATAATTTCCAAACACTTGATCTTACTCAGTTTGGATTTGTCAAAGGCAGATCATGCCTGTTAAACCTGATGGATTTCTTTGAAACAGTCACCAAGGAACTGGATGAGGGGAAATCTGTGCATACAGCCTACCTGCACTTAGCCAAGGCATTTGACATTATCCCCTACTCAGGCATCATTGACAAACTCATCCAGCTAGGTATCAACTCTTATATCATTAGATGGGTCGTTAACTGGTTCACTAATAGATCCCATATAGTCAAAATAGGGGAATCCCCCTCCAACAGCAAACCTGTAACCAGTGGTGTTCCACAGGGATCAGTCCTGAGACCTCTGCTGTTTGGAATCTATTTCTTTGAAGTACAAGCAAAAAGTAAAGGACTGTGGCTGACAAAGGTTACTGATGACTGCAAAGTGGGAGCAGTCATAGAATCTCCAAATGATGTCAACATCCCACAAGACTTACACAAACAAATGATTGGTGCCAAAGTCATGGCCTTAAATTCAATGCAAAATATGTATTATCATCCCTTTCAGTAAGGGCACTGTTACTGTTAACTACCACAGCAATAGTCACAACTTAAGTATGCACTCAGTGGTGAGAGACCTGGGCACTCAGGTTGACAGCAAGCTCACCTTTGACGACCATGTCTCCACAGTGGTAAGAAGGACATTCTTTACTGCTCTTCTCATAAGTAAGGGCACTGCCTCCAGAAAAAAAAGAAGTTATAACTTCCCTGTATTCTTCCCTCATCAGGCCAATAACGGAGTACAATGTCCCTTTTAGTATGTACCTTTCCAAGCACCAGAAACAATTGGAGATACCACAAAGGTTCCTCACAAGGAACAGTCTAGGTCTTCAGCATCTGGATCAACTGAAACCACTGTCACTTTATTCTGTTTCATACAGACTACTCAGTGGCAATCTCTCTGACCCTGCTTTATTGGAAATGCTACATCTCCGCAAGTCAAATGGTACTCTGGTTACTTGCTCTAAAGACCTTAACATGGCATGTGACATTAATAGAACTTGCTGGAGGGACAGATTTGTCTCTCGGAGGTTACCACACCTTTGGGACAGACTACCACTTCATGTCAAACACAGCACCTCATTGGCCCTCTTCAAACACAATCTGGACGATTGGATGGGTAACCGTAAATTCACCCCAGGGGTTCTACCTGTGTCCCTCTTGGACATGGGCATTAGGTGCTGATCATGGAAGTAAGGGTAGAACTTGGCTAGGCTTGTAAGGGCCTTAAGGTCATTAGCCTAATAACCTCCTATGATCCTATGATAAAGCAAACTATTCTACTCCATTCCCCATTGGGCCCTAGCACTCACTGTAACATAGAGGGCTATGATTTGTTCGCCGATCACTACCTGCTCATTCTGTTTTCGAGACATGCATGCCAAGAAATTCACCTCAAGAGGTGAATCTTGGCATCCATGTCAAGAACACATATTACAGGGTTATGATCAGTGAGACAATCATAATTCATTGTGTTGCATGGAGCTTTACCTGATCCATGTACTATTTATTTACAATGAAAAAAATTGCTAAGTGTTTTGCTGGCTATGAAAGCAGTAAAACACTTAGCAATGCTATCAGAAAGGCAGTTTAACTCACTCTGTTACATTTACACTAACCTTTCATTACTCTTTACTGTGTAGATTTTCACAGAATATCCAGATTATTGCTTCATATTTTCAATTCATTCCTCATAAAATGTGTTTTTTGAACAAACCTCTGAGGACTGAAGTCACTAAATAATGAAGCAGATTTGAGTTTCAAACTTTTTATTGTTTAGATTATGCAGGTGAGCACATCCTGGTATCCTAGAATTTTTCTAAGTATTTTTACAGGAAGTTAGGAGCATGTTAAGGGTATCGACAGCAGGCAGAAACAAATAATCTGCTGCTGTTATTTGCTAGTCAGCACAGACGGATTTTACTGCCAATCACTACAGACCTTAACAACATATTCAGAGGGTGCTTAACAATTGCTAAGGCTGGGTTGCATGCCACTCTGGTGCTTAACTGGTCTGTCTTTTTCCAAATATCGGAGCATAACCACCACATGTCATGCACTATGATGTGTTTAAGCATGGGTTGACCATAGATCATCCCAAATTCATTTGTACATGTAGAAAAATGTGCCTTTGTTCTCCTCTGCAGCCTCTGTGGAAAGAATCTGTCATCTGCTCATATATTTGTGGAATGTGTCCATAAAGTCTGTAGTTAGCAACACTGTTCAGTATGGTTTGGAGAGTGAGACAGTTACACAGATTCTATGAATATTAGACAATTCATAATCATGGCCTTCCACAAGATACCTTTCACGACAAATACTGGCTTTGCCTCAGTCTGGAAGTCTTGACCAGTAAAAGAGTTGAGGAATCGGGGTACTGGGATACGAAGGGTGTGAAATGTTTGCTTTGATAGTTGTGCCAGAACTACATTAGCCTATATAGTAATGGAATGAAGTTTGGGTGGTGTCTGAAGATGTTGGACCTTCCTTTATCCTGATGCTCTGTATCACCAAGAGCAGATTGAAAATAGCACAAGGAAACTGCAGGAAGGGTGTGACTGATTACAGTTACATTGCCAGATTATGGCATTCCTCATTTGTGGCAAACTACCTATAATTAACCAGAATTTCACAGAGTGTTGTGTTTGGAATAGCAGTGTTTTTACTAGACTTACTTCTCTACTAAAGTTTCCAGATGGTGGGAAATGCTTTACTGATATATGTATTTAGGTTAGATATTACATGGCAAAGATGCAAAATCCCTTCCTTGCTAGCTGGTTGAACTAAAGGTGACGGTTAAAGATGAGGAAACACAGTCTTGTGCAAAAGACACTTTATTCATTCATTTAGTTAATATTTGTTAGCCAAATAAGAGTACTAACTCACATGGATCTTTTTTTAGCCGCGAAGAACAACTTGGTTAAGTGCCTTGCACAGCATCTCTCTCTCACACACACACAGGCGCACATGGCAAATGGAGGCTGAAGGAGTCATACCCTGGAATTCAGCAAGCAGATCATTAACAGCTCACAGTTTTAATTGTATACACTAACTGCCAGACATTACTCATTTGCTGAAGCAGAAATGACTGAGAATCTCACTCAACAAGCATTCAATAGACTGTTGCATGAGCAGCAATGAGCCCTTCCTATTGGATCAGTCTCTCAGGT